>NW_005316481.1:0-1022 GCF_000412655.1 Myotis brandtii
CTGGGTGGTGGGTTTCCACTCCTAATATCCCATGTCTTCGTCCTCCAGGTTAGATGCGTGACTTAGCTGAGCCTTTCTGCACTCAGGCGTTGGCTGTGCCGTAGTTAAGATTTGACTAATCTTTCCAACTTGTGCCCAGACCTTGTTGGCATATTCCACCTGCCGCCTCAGAACCCAGAGGTGGAGGCGCTTCAATGACCTCCAACCCATGAGAGTTCTGCCTGACATTTCAGAAGATCTGAGAGCTCTGAAAAGTCAGTGGGTTTTGTTTTGGATAGATTTTTTTAAAAAAATTGCCCAAATTAAATACCTGGGAACATTTGTATTTGGGCCAACTCTCCAAATCCCCATTTTTGAGATGGGTTCTGAGCAAGTCAAATCTATTTGAAATGGAAATGGAAATTGGGTGTGTTGTGCATTCTTGTTATTTTTTAAACATTTGATCTATAGAAGTAGAGTAATGTGAAATCACATCTTAGGAATAGATAGGGGTGGTACTGTGTTATTTAAAGCTAAGAATGAACTAGAAAACAAAGCACAGAGTTTGCCAGGCTCCCCTCCCAGCAAAATGGGTGCTAATGCTTTGTTAGAGTGACATCTCTGTGTCCTGGGGTATCTCTGTGACTTTCAGAATTTGGAAGTGGGGGCAGGGAGAACTGGTCACATTGATAGAAAATGTTATACACTAGGTCAGGGCATTAAGATACTTTTGCCAACTCTCTTCTCTGTCCAGGAAGGGTGAGGAGGAGATAGCTTGGAAAACTTGGTTTAAGACACATACATAACCTCTACATTGACCCATAAAAAATAAGAAGGAGGTCCTCTTTGAGTAACAGTGATCAATAGGCTGAAAGGGATTGAGACACCCAGGAGCACATCAGGTCAGAGATCAATAAGTCAGGGAGTACCTTCTCATGGGACCCATCTGGACATGGTCACCAGATGCAGTGGTTACATTCCCCGCCCCCCCATGTCCTTGCAAAAGATTCTCACTGCAACTGATGGCAGGGTCAGCACAGCCA
>NW_005316482.1:0-1022 GCF_000412655.1 Myotis brandtii
GAGAGGGGGAGTTGAATCTTCCAATTATATTCCCTGCTTGGTAAAATCTTAGTTGTCTCTAAAAATATATCCCACCCATTCTTTTCCATGAGAAGCGGGTGAGAGGAAGGCAAAACACTGCATTTGGGGTGTTACCTGCATGCTTCTCCTAGGTCTCCCCCATAAACACCAATCCTCACTACACATTGCCATCAACCTATGGGGTGTTTTCCTGGACATGAAGGCCCTTCAGACGTTAGTATAGCCACAGGACCACTTTCTAGTCCTCCCCTCTAGGAGATGATGATGCTGAGGGTGGTGTCATACTTATCACCAATGTTACCATTTCTTTTGAAAGTGCAATCTCCAAGTCTTAAAATGAGTCTCAAATTAGAATTCCAGTAGTGACTTACCAAACAGGCTAGAGAGGGAAAGGCTAGAATGAGCCCCGTGGTGTTGTAAGCAGAGGTATCAATATGAAGTCATGATTCTAACAATGTATACAGATAGGTCAATAGAAAAATTGATATAGAAATACAGTATGTGTATACATAATTATATTCCTAGCTTGGACCACTGAGAGGGCCTGGAAGCAATGACATTTCAGAAGCAGTAAGTACATCTAATGCTCAGATCTTGACTTCTAAATTTTGTTTCTCAATAAAAGGAACCAGGGATCCTTGAAAAGATAGCTGATTCTTGGGCTGGGGCAGGGAAGGCACAAGAAAAGACTGGAATATCTTACGTTTCCATAAAGTAAGGAAGCACTCAAAAATCAATGAGGCCATGTCAGAGGGACACAAGAGCCATCCTGAAAGAGTTCCAAATGGCCCAAATTGTGACAATTTACACAACAAAATAATAATAGATTTTAACCCATAGAATAAAGTAAATATCATAGGTTCATACGCTATCGATGAATAACTGAATTTAAAAATGGAGAAGAAGGGACAGCTGCTCCTTAAAATAGAATGTCAGTTAATAAATGTTGAAGAAATAGTCTAGGGTGTGATAAGCATAACCAATGGACATAAGACACTGGG
>NW_005316483.1:0-1022 GCF_000412655.1 Myotis brandtii
AAACCCATCAACTTACAAAGGTGAACAGAAACAGAAGGAAAGAGGGGGGAATGGAGATTCAAAATCACCAGAAGGAAAAAGGATAAAATAATAGTAGTAAGTCCTTACATATCAATAATCACCATGAATGTGAATGGACTGAACTCACCAATCAAAAGGCACAGAGTGGCTGGCTGGACTAGAAAACAAGACCCAACTAGATGCTGCCTGCAGGAGACTCATTTCAGCCTTAAAGGCACATAGAGGTGCAAAGGGCAAGGATAAAGGATGAAGCATGATATGGAATCACCTACATGCACATCAATGAACAGATGGATAAAGATGTGGTACACACACGACGGAATATTATTCAGCCACGAGAAAGGAAGATATCCTGTCATCTGCGACAACATGGCTGGACCGCAAGGACATTATGCTAAGCTGAGATAAGTCAGACTGAGAAAGTAAAGGACTGTATGATGTCACTTTTATGTGAAATTCAAAAAGGTCACACTCATAAAGAATAGGGTAAAGTAGTGGTTACTAGGGTGTGGGGATGGAAGGATAAGATTGATGGTGTTTAAGGATACAAACTTGCAACGAGTAGTAAATAAGCCATAGAGAGCTAATGCAGGGTTTTAATAATATAGTACTGTATTTTTATACTATAAGTATGTAATATGATAGAGGTGCTAAGTATCACAACAGAAATCGTATTACAATAACTAAATGTACCAAGTTAACACTATACACCTTAAATTTATTCAATGTTATAGGTCAAATATATTTAATAAAAAAATAAAAACTAACTTGCATGAAAAGGGAGAGTAATTTACATGCAGCAACATACTGAAAAAACAAAAAATTGTCTGTTTTATTGATGTCTACAGAGTCTCTCTCTACTGGGCCTCCAAAGCATAAAAGCAAAAGTTTATTATTGTAAAACTTTCTCTCTTAATAGTTACAAGTTTCTTGACGATTGCCGGAAGCCGGTCCAATCTTGCTCCTTGACACAGTCCCTGCAGGGAAGAAACATCTGCACA
>NW_005316484.1:0-1022 GCF_000412655.1 Myotis brandtii
TGAGTCAACATTTGTCCCTTGTAAACTCTGAGCCACACTTCTACCTTGGGGAGCAATACTGAACTACCCCATACTTCCTACTCCCATGTATCTTGGCCTTCTCTAAATTTCACATCCACATTCACTGACAGTCTGTGAGGGGCAGTTTCTGGGGCTTTTGCCATCCCAGCCATTGAAGGACCACAGATCCAGGGTACTGAACACGTGGCTCTGAAAGTAAGCAAAGCACTTCGGGTGTTCTCTGACTGCTCTTTCCCATGATCAGAGTAGCATAAATTATGAACATGCCTCGCATTGAGTTAACTCTTTAAAATAATAGCATAATGGTAGCATGGAAGAATAGGAAAAACAAGAGATTTTAAGTAAAAAGTGATTTGGGTTCAAGTGCAAGCTCTATTACTTATGGGTTATAAGTCTGGGCAGTCAGAAACTTTCTGAAGTTTCTCCGTCCGCCCATCCACCCATCATTTATGGAGCACTTGCTCCTGGCCAAGTCTTGATCTGTAAAATACAGATGAGAATAAAGCTGGGATTGTCAAAATAAGCCAATCAAATACATTTTGAAACAAAATGCAACACTTCACACTTTATGCCACTGGTCTCTGAAACACTTGCTAACTGAAATAAACGGTTGGAAAGGCCTCCACTGACATCCACAGTTCATGAACAGAATTCAGAGAATCCATGAAATTGGGTGAGAAAAATAATCTTTATTTTAGCAAACTCTAACGGAAACTTAGCATTTCCTTTCATCATGGATGCAGGCCACCGTGGTATTAACTGAGCCTGTGACTTTGTCACTAGGAGAAATCAGATATTTTCATATCATTTTGTAGTTGTCTCAGATATCTCAAAATATTGTTTACACTATCTCTACTTTGAAATTATGGTTGTCACTGCTCCTAGATCTTGCTGTTTAATGTGTTAAGATATATTACTAGACCTCAAATGGAAAAATTTTTTAAACATATCTGTATATGTATATAATTGGTTCATCTGCAATTCTCTCTTTTTGTTTTATG
>NW_005316485.1:0-1022 GCF_000412655.1 Myotis brandtii
TTTAGTCACCATTATTATTGTTATGGGTTAAATGGTGTTCCTCAAAAGTGTGTGTTGAAGTCCTAACCCCCAGAAACTCAGAATGTAACCTTATTTGGAGCTAGGGACTTTACAGAAGTAATCAAATTAAAATGAGATTATTAGGGTGGCTCTTAATTCAATATGATTGATGTCCTTATAAAAGTGGTAAGTTTATAGATATACGTGCTCATAGTCAAACACCATGAGAAGATGAAAGCACTGACTGGGGAAATGCTTCTCCAAGCCAAATATACCAAAGATTGACAGCCACCAGAAACCAGATGAGAAAAATGCAACACATGTATAGCCTCCTAGAGGAGGCAAACCTGTGGACACCTTGATTTTGAACTTCTAACCCCCAGAAAAGTGAGACAATAAGTTCCTATTGTGTAAATCACCCAGTTTGTGGTACTTTGTTATGATAGGGCTAGCAAACTAATACAATTATTATTGTTTTTAATATTATTATGATTATCACCTTCTTGTTGTTGTTATTAGCATTTCTATTTCTCCATGAATCCACCTATTTCCCACAGAACTGATTCCTGTGCAGATGTCAGCAGGGTGTTAGATATGCTTTGTGCAAGGCAGTAAAAGATAAGATAAAGTAAATAAAACTACTCGAGTTTCATTTTGGTTCTTCAGCAGCCAGCATCAAGATTTATTTGGAAAGTGTAAAATGCTGTTGAATCCTGACTAGGTTATAAATGACAAAACACTAAAATGCTGTCATCATTTCCATAGAATCATTCAACTTTAGACTCACAGAGACTCCAACAGCCACCTCAGACATTTTTTGGATAGAATGCAATTGTCAATTGTGGATCAAGTCTCTAAGGAAAATGCACCACATTCATGGGATGTCGGGGTAAAAATCTGCGGGAGCGAGTTCTAATCCTGATTCTGCTCTTTTGCTTGAGGACTTATCCCAAGTCAGTTTACTTTTACTGACATCAATTTTATCCACTCTATATGATGTGAGTGGTGGCACTCAATGATTT
>NW_005316486.1:0-1022 GCF_000412655.1 Myotis brandtii
TGTTTTAAGCAGTAGAAAGTTGGGCATGGGAAAGTGGAAGAAGAGTGGGAAAGCACAACCAGATTTCTATTTTAAAAAGATCATTCTGGCACTAGGATCTAGAATTCTGGAGGAGGGCGAGAGCCAAGGCCATCATGGTGATGTGTGTCCTCACTCACAACCTTACAGCCACCTGGCTGACTATTGGTGTATATATATGTATTGATGTCCTTGAGTTCCTAGGGGTGGGAAAAGGATTCTTCTCTCCAAAGAGCTCCAGAGAGCTCTTCTGCCCTGTGCTCCTCAGGGGTCCATGTTTCAGAGTGGCTCTAGTTTTGGTTGAAGAATGAGCAGCTGTATTGGCCTCCTCAGTGGATCACTGATCTTCTGGAGTCCTTGCTCCTGGACTGATCTGGGTGAAGCCAAGGCCTGTCTGGGTCCTGAGAGCTCACGGAGGACTGTCTTACTGTTCATAAATGTTTGGTGCTTTTCCCACAGGAGGATGCTCCATCCTTGCCTGTGGCTTGCTTTGCCTAATGATGTGAGCAGAAGGCAGAGCATGTGTATTTCTTCTGATGCAGAAGTCTTCCCAGCCAGAGCATGGGTGCCTGTGCTTGCTTTTGCCTTGCACAGCAAGGCAGAGGTGCTGAGAGAGGTAGCCAAGGCCTATTCCCAGAGGTTCTGCTAACAGACACAATTATTTTGCTGTTCTAGTGGCCACACATATTTCTTAAGGGCCCTGTGCAGACACTAGAAGTAAGACGATCACTTTTGGAGGCTTGTGGATGTGCTGCCCTGCAGGCTAAGTGGGGGGACTCAGAGCTTAAAAAATATCACTCTTCAGGGTGGTGAACCGGAGCAGCCAGCAGGTTTTTGCTGGAAGCTGAGTTCCCTTGCTCCTTATCAGACTTGGCCCACCCCACCCCCCACACCCCCGAGATCCCAGCATGGGCCATTCCGCAGAGGGAGACTCAGGACTCTTCTCCGAGACCAGGGAATGAGTCTGGACCAAGTTGCTGTCCAAATTTCTTCTTCTTTTTTTT
>NW_005316487.1:0-1022 GCF_000412655.1 Myotis brandtii
CTCTGTTTTTACTCTCCTCACTAATAAGCTTCCTACAGCTTTTGAACATGATTTTATTTTTCTCAGTCTTGCCTTCCACATGCTGTTCTTGTCTGCATAGCTTCTTCCTATGAGTCTCTGTAAGACATGCTCCCTGTTTTTCTTTTCTCACATTCATTAACATTCAGGTAGGAATACACAAGTGCGTTTCCATGTGAACTTTCCTCTCTTGGGACACCTTCTTTGCCACAGTCACCTTGCTCAGCGCACTGGCTCCCTTGGGCAAACTTGCTTACAAACACTATGTAAGACTCAACCCTATTTTGCCACATCAGAGACACATAAGATGCCTCCAGTCTATATATTCACCATTATGATCATTGATAACATTTCAGTGCCCTGGTTCATACTGTACATACCAACTACCCTGCTCTAAGCATTTATGCACAAAACCTTTGGGCAACAGAGGGACATATTCAATAATAATAAGGCAGAGTGGATGGAGAGTGAGTAATGGTACAGATTGGACAGAAAACAACTGGGAGTTTTAGCTTCAAACTTGATGCGAATCTACTTTCTTCTTCCACTTATTGGACTTTAGGAATATGTGAAGAAATTTAGGCTGGCTAGTGGTGGAGATGTGGGATCCTGGGCAAATGACTTAACTTGTCCAAGCTTCAGTTTCCTCAATGAAAAATGAGGGCAGTAATAGTATATCCCTACATCATAGGGTTGTTGGGGGATGCAATGAGATAATGAAATGAAGTAAAGCATTTAGCAGGGCACCTGGCCCGCAGTAAGGATTCAATAAATATTTCCTATTGTTGCTACTGTTATGTGAAAGTCATAACACCAGAAACTAGTATCTTAATTGGAGATATTTTCTCAAAGAAGTGGGGCACCAGATTTGACTTGGGAAGCTCTGTAATCAGAAACCACCCCAATCTTTCCAATAAACCCCCATCTTTTCTCTCTCCTCCTCCCCATGTCAATTTCTCATGCTAATTTACAGGTTCCTTCTTCTTCTTCTTTCTTTTTTTTTT
>NW_005316488.1:0-1022 GCF_000412655.1 Myotis brandtii
TGCACTGTCCTCCACAGTCGCATCACCTAACCATGGTGGGAAGCGATGGCTGCTTCGTCCCAGTGATCTAACTAACGGCAAGGCTTGAGAAGTGAACGGAGAAATCACTTGCATTACTGCCATCGTCCTAACACCACCATAGAAAGATGACAGGTTCTGGGACTTCTTCTGGTGGATCCCTGAAGGCCTGTGAAGCTGGGCACATAGATGGATTCAGCCTCCAATCTCTGTCTTTCTGTTTATTTTCACAGGTATCTCACCAAATGCCTCTGGGATGCACAGTACAGCAAGTGGCAAATGTCACCAAGTCCCAACTGATGGTTTAGCTGGTCATTGATGAAGAAATGGTGACTGAATAATGAGTGAACTTGATGAAGTTGTTTAGAGAGAAAAGAAATGCTGCTTCTCTCCTTGACAAGAGGAGGACTGACAGACTTTCTCCTTGACTGATCTTTAACAGGCTCCCCTGAGCCCTCTTCTCGTCTAGGCCTCATCCTTTGTTCCCTGTCTTCAGCCTGTCCAGTCAGTTGTAGCAAGAATCCTCCCCTTCTTCATATCTGATCACCTGGCCTCCCCCGCAAGAATCCCCCCACCCTGATGTCGCCTCTGGGTAATTTTCCATCGACTGACCCCTCACCTGCTCTTTGGCTATAAATTCCCACTTGTCCTTGATGTGTTCCAAGATGAGCTCAGTTCTCTAGTGAAATCTCTTCCCCATATTGCAAAAGTTTAGGAATAAAATCTGTTTTCATCTTTTTTAGCTGGTGCCTGGCTCCAGCTCTCTTTTCACAGGACACGTGGTCATAAGGAATATTAATAAACTTCGAAGACTGAGACAATGCATGTGTGCATCACTTCATTTGACAGCCATTACTGATTATCCACCCGAAGGCAGTCACAGTGCTGCATGGTGAGGCTAAGTGGTGGGGAGAAGTAGAAAAAGTGTCGCCTCATGAACTGGGTCATCTGGTGATGAGGAGAGACCTTAACACATGATCGCACAGATAACAATATTACTATTA
>NW_005316489.1:0-1022 GCF_000412655.1 Myotis brandtii
ACAGTGGAATACTACTCAGCCATAAAAAGAAGGAAATATTACTCTTTGTGACAGCATGGATGGATCTGGAGAGTCTAATGCTAAGAAATCTGGGATTTCAACAAAATTTATCCTAGGTTATTTTATCACCCGGCAAATTAGGGAAATACTATGCCATGTCATGATGTTGAGGTGGCCCAGGACATCCCCTGTTATGAGGCTTTTCTGAGACCCTACTTTCCACCCCTTTTTAGAGTATTTCCTTAGCACTTGCCTTATGTCAAAACCTAATCCCTGGGCAATAGTTTTGTATCAGCCATTGACACCCAAGTATGAATTTATAGTGCTTCCTCTCCTCGAGAGTGTGCAATTTTAGCTTTTGCTCAGGATGTGGGAGGAAAGGCTCTGCCTTATGGTTAGGGAAGGGAATGTTCAGAGCTCTGGCAGGTGAGGAATGTGGGAGGAATGAATAAGAAGCTATTTTTAGGACCCTTAAAATCACAGCACAGGAAAGGTAAAACTGTTCCGAGTTAAACTGAGGATGTAAAGAATAATTATGTGAATTTAACATTTTTGTGTAGGAATTCAGGTGTTCACTTGGAATTTATACTTTAAAGTGATTGAGGGTAAAAATGTAAGGAGAAAGAAGAAAGCTATGCTGCTGACAGGAGAAAGCACAGAGATTTCCCCATAAATACACTGCCTACACCCGAGCTGTGAGAAGCACACAGATTTCTGGTATAGTGCAAAACTCAATAGCTGAAATGACAAATGGGTCTTATGGCTTATGGTGAACCATTTAATCAGCTCAGGAGTTCAATTGCCAGTGTAGTAAGGTATACCCTCCCATGTGTTTTGCAGATCAATATATTATTTATCTTTCCCTGCACCTTAGGGAGTAATGCTAGTTATCATTATAAAAACAAAACACCAATGGGATAGAATATGCTTTGAGGCAGCATGTAGATACTATAGTCGTAAGCTAAAATGATATGGGAAGTAGGAAAGTTCACATTTAGGCCTAGTAGGTGCCATATCAGAAA
>NW_005316490.1:0-1022 GCF_000412655.1 Myotis brandtii
TTGGTCATGGATTTTACCCAGTGCTAATTAATTAAAAGTCTGAGTGCATGCCTGGGACTCTATGATGTACCAGCAACTTGAAATGTTTCAGACTTTACACTCATGGGGAAAAAAAGTGCATATCTCCAGTGATTTTTGTTCTGAGGAGGCTAATATTTTCTTAATTGGGCTTGAAATATTAAGGGACTTTCTTGTCCATGAAGTTCGTCCCATGACTGGCCCTGAATACCAGGTGAAAAAGTGGCACCCAATGCCTGCACATGCCCCACATCTTCCCCACATGATCCGCTCTGATGCTGGAGCCCTCTCGTGCACATTGGATGTTTGTATAAGACATGCAATAGAAGGAAAGACGTGCCTGAGCTGTACAGAGGGTGCAAACTCTGCTTGGCAGGGAACTGAATTAGAAGTTCCAGTGTCCAAGGGGACCAGTGCGTCAAGAACAATGGAATCACCCGGTTCCCAGTCTTTCTATGCAAATTACGATTGGTTCAAGAAAAGGGCAAGGCTGAATATAGAGATGGCCCCTGATTTACGGTGGTTCATCTTATGATTTTTTTTTTTTACCGTGCTGTGAAAGCTATAAGCACTCAGTAGAAACTGTACTTGGAATTCTACATTTTGGTAATTTATGGGGCTAGCAATATGTGGTATGACACTCTCTTGCGATGCTGGGTAGCAGCAGCACAATGATTTTGCCCAGCTATAGGCTATTAGTGTTCTGAGCACGTTTAAGGTAGGGTAGGCTAAGCTAGGATGCTTGCTAGATTAAGTGCATTCATTGCATTTTTGACTTACAGTATTTTCAGTTTGCCATGCGTTTATTGAAACATAACCTTGCCATAAATTGAGGCACTTCTATGCTGTCAATGTGGCTGGACAGGCTTTTACATTTTGTAAAAGGTCCAAAGGGGAAGCACACCCCTCTACTCCCCTTCACCTCAGTCAATGGTTTCTCTCAGTAGCATGGACTTGAGAGTGGACATAGAGCTCTAGCTGGTTTGGCTCAGTGGATAGAGCAT
>NW_005316491.1:0-1022 GCF_000412655.1 Myotis brandtii
TTCTCTATCCGGTTAGACCTGAGGTTCTAAGCTGTAACTCCTCCTCCGTGTTCATGTGGCTGGCTTCTTCACTCCAGCCCTGCTCACATGTCACCAGGCCATTGTATTCAAATAGCCCCCTTTCCCTCCCACCGCCACCTTCCGCTGCCACTTTATTTTTCCTCCTGGTGGCGGCCCACCATTGCTTGTGGTTCCGGCCCATGTGTGTTGGTTATCGTCTGGCTTTCCCTCTAGCGAATCAGGTCCGTGAGGGCAGAACCGGAAATGCTTCTGTTCCTCCGGAGACTCCCAGTTTCTGTTCCGAACATAAGGAGCTTGGACGTCATCACCCTGTTGTAACAACAAATAAAACTCTGAACAGACTGAAAAATCAACAACTCTTTGTGGCTACACAGAGCGGGAAGGACATAGAGCAAAAGCTGCCCCCAAGATTGGAGAGGCGGGCGGGCAAATACAGGCAGTTGTGGCTGAGCAGGGCAGAGACTCATGATGGGAAACCAGCATAGAACCCAGAGCCACAATTGCTGGAGGCTCAGTGCAGACACGTGCGAAGGTTATATCTCCGGGAGTGCCCAGTCAGAGGGCCCCCCCACAACACTGTGAGACTTACCTCCAGGAGCTCCACCAGATTCCCACAAGAAATGTCAGAGGAAACTCCCCCTCGGGCTTCTGGCAGGAAGAGGAGGAAGGGAACCATCTGAAGTAGCCAGAGCACTGTGTCCTTCCCGACAAGGCCTGCCTTCAGGGAAACTAGCCAAGCAGAGCCCAACCTGCTGGGGTGTTCAGAGTCTGCCTCAACCGGGGAAGGGAAATACCTAACTTCAGCCAGGTCTAGCCTCACAAGTGGGAGGAAGGAAATACACCACTCCAGACCTCTCCGGCCATCCTTCCCACTTAAAGGGAGAAAGTCTTGAAGGTCACAGTTCAGGGGCACAGGTCACCAAGAGACTGAGGCCTCAGTGGTCGAGCGTTAATCTATGAACAAGGAGGTCACGATTCGATTCCCAGTCAGGGCACCTGCC
>NW_005316492.1:0-1022 GCF_000412655.1 Myotis brandtii
GCCAACATGACTGACAGCATCAGGCCTCGCAGCCCTGTGGCCGGAAGAGGAGGCAACCACGAGTAAGGAACTGGACGCCATGAGCTGTGATCACTTGCCAACCAGAGGGCCATTCAAAGGTAAAATGTCACACGGACTGTTTACTAACTGATGTGCCCATGGATACATGCCATCGTGTAGCATTTTCTGCCTATTTCCTGGTGATTCTCAGAATTATTGACAAGTAAAAATTGCATGTATTTAAGGTGTACAACATGATGTTTTGATAGATACAGCATGTGAATGGTTACCACAATCAAGCTAATTAACCCAGTCATCACATCACCTAGTAACTAATACCTTGTTTTGTTGTGAGAATACTTGAGATCTATTTTCTTAGTAAATTTCAAGTACACAAGACATTATTATTAACTGTAGTCTTTATGCTGTGGTCT
This sequence comes from Myotis brandtii, assembly GCF_000412655.1. Taxonomy (NCBI): domain Eukaryota; kingdom Metazoa; phylum Chordata; class Mammalia; order Chiroptera; family Vespertilionidae; genus Myotis; species Myotis brandtii. The sequence continues at coordinate 435 of NW_005316492.1, forward strand.
CCAGAACTTATCCATATTATAACTGAACGTGTGTACCCTTTGACCAATATCTTCCTATTTCCCCATTCCCCATCCCCTGGCAACCACCATTCCACTTCTCTGTTTCTTTAGATTCCACATATAAGTGACATCATGCAGTATTTGTCTTTGAGAGAGACACATCGATTGGTGCCTCCCACACTCACTGGGAGCAGTGACTGGGGGTCGGGGATAGAACCTGCAACCCAGGTACGGGTCCTATACTGGAACTCAAACCTGAGACCCTCTGGTTCATAGGCCGATGCTCTAACCATTGAGAAACACCAGCCAGGGCTCATCACACTTTCTTTACCCATTTACCTGAGCAGGACATTTTCTTACCGTCAGGCATCAGCTCCATCACCAGCATTGGGTAGGCGTAGTTAGTGCAGCCGACTTCAGTGCCACAGTGTTTCACACACTCAGAGGGGACAACACAGGCCACCTTCTCTGAAGAGGAATTCAGATAAGTGGGTTCAGTGAGTGGGGCCCAAACAGGTGAGACCTACAACCATTGGCCGCAGAGACGAGTGGTAAGGTCATGAGTTAGAGGAAAGACGTTTGCCTGGA
>NW_005316493.1:0-1022 GCF_000412655.1 Myotis brandtii
AGTAAGTGGGTAAGTGTTCCCAGTTTAAAAGTCTACAGAGTAGGAAAGGAAAACATCAGGTACAGACTGGAAATAGGAACATTAGTGGACATAGGAACATTTTGAGGAAGAAACACTGAGTTTCCTAGAGAGAACAAGAAGGTCAGAAGCTCTCTGGGACTCTAGGGCCCCAGTGCCTCCACCACTCTGGATCTCAGCTCAGGATCAGCTGAAGGCAAGAAGATCAAAACTTGCTGAGGAGGAAACTGAAAGCACACAGGGCTTTGGCCCCAATTTTTGTTTGAAACTCTGGTAAGAAAACTGCTTGCAAGGAACCTTAACATCAACATGGTCACTTCCAGCAGAACAGCAATTATAACAATGGATTTGGAGAGAGAGAAGGTCAGGGTTAGCCCCCTCCTCTCTCATGATCTCTACTTCAGCAGGATGCACAGTCTATTGTATGTATGACATGAATACCATTTTATTTTACTTTCTTATTTCACATTATATAATAAGCAAATGTTTTTGTTACAAAATTTTAATAAAATTATCAAGAATTGAATAATAGCCCAACGAGTAGTTCTCCTAATGTACTTAGTCTTTACCCTACTATTGATATTTAGATTGTTTTTGGTTTTCACAGTCATAAATAACTCTGGAATTTTGTCTTTTGAATGAATAAATAGAATTGAGAATATACTCAATAACCACACGCCTCCATAAGTCTACATGTCCACAGTTCCACTGGCCCACCAAACTCAGTTTAACACAAATGCCTAACAATCCACAAAGATGAAAACATACTTGACAGAACTCTGGGGATGGTCAAGACAGAGGCCAAATGGCTAACAAAGTGGATCTCTGCAGAGTGGTCACCCTCAGCCAGTGACTGCTCAGTCCTCAGACCCACAAAATGTTACCAGCTCACCTGAACTCTGAAAACAATGGACTGATACATTAGATGACAATATCTCCTCCTACACTGAGACAGAATATGATATACATGGTGTGACCAAAGCTTTTTAAGTTACTTCTGGTTA
>NW_005316494.1:0-1022 GCF_000412655.1 Myotis brandtii
GGGAGTCTTGGGCCTGCCCTGCAAGGGGCCTCGGGCCATTTCTGCTGATGGCCAAGCTGCCAGGACACCGGCCTCAGCAGATCACTCGGGGAGGAGGACCAGGCCCCTCTTCACAGTGGGTGCGGGTGGGCAGGGAAGGCGGCGGTCTGCTAGCACTGCCTCTGGGTGAGCATGCTCGGACAGCGCCTCCCGGTGTGGCTCCTTCCGTCTGAGTTTAACAGCAGGCAGAACCCAGCCGAGGCTCAGAGCACAGCCCTGGTCAGACAGGCTGCGGCCCCATACCACAGCAGAGCCTGGTCCTCACCCCGGCGTGGCCGTGGCGTCACCAGGGCGGACTCAGTGCTGGGACGCCAGCCCTTTTCAATCTCACAGCGGCCCCAGCACTGAGGCGCTACTGTCCCCAACTCTCAAATCAGCTGCACCCGTCACAGTGAGGTGCCGCATGTCACGGGCGGTCAACTGACAGGGCAGGATCCAGACCAGAATCCCAGAATTTCAGAAGCCGTTCCTACACCAGAGGGGAGCCAGGGTGAGAGAGGAGAAGCCAGCTTCCTGGGAAGAAAGGATCTGGGAGCCTCGCCCTGCCCTGAGCTGAGGCCTCCCTCCCGGTGGCTGAGGAGGCCAGGCCATGGCTCCCGGCACTTACCGTGTCCGTCCCCGAGAGCAGGAAGGCCGACTTCAAGAGCAGGTAGCCGTCCTGCTGCGCATCCCGCTTCCACCGCAGCAGCTGCCCCGCGGCCGCCCGCGCTTGCTCTGACAACAGTGGAGAAGAGGAAACGTGTCCGCGGGTGATGCAGGGACTTGCTCACCAGTTTGCCCTCCACTTGCCACCCACCTGTGAGCTCTACCTTCACCTCTTTGGGGACGTCCACTTCCTGCCCTCCCCACAAGGCCGCCTGAACCTACACCCACCCTCATACTCAGCCAGTTACCCTCCTTGGAGGCCAGCCTTTAGCATGCAGTCTTCCCTGGTCAGCAACCGTCAATGGCTCCCCATTGCCAAGTAATAGGAGCAAGTTCCT
>NW_005316495.1:0-1022 GCF_000412655.1 Myotis brandtii
TACCCCTTGCCCCCCAACTTCCACCAGAAAACCAACAATCCTCACAGCGAGACCAGTGGCTCCTCGCCTTTAACCACCAGGGACTCTTTTTACATTCCCTGGCTCTCTGTGCATGGACTTTTACCCCGTAATGTTTTCTGTCTTGAAGGTTTGGAGTAGACTCGTGACCAGGTTCTCAAAACCATGATCTCTTGTTGTACTGGCAGTTTTGAGCTGAACTAGTTGGGTATGGGGGGTGTATGTCAGTGGGCGCCTGCTTGCAGATCTCGGAATTTCTGTGATATCATCACAGACCTATCAGGAGCTCTGATCATCATGTGAAGTCCCAAAAATTCCAGCCCAAAAGGAAAATTTGTGATTTTAATTAGTCTGGGTAGCCTAATTATGTGAGAGAAAATACAAAATTTTTAGTTAGGCTTTTTGAACTGCGAAGCATACCTGGCAGATTCCCAATACCATTTTTATAGATCATGAGGGGCCTGGGCCTCGTCCTATGCAGCATGGGTCAAAAATCAGATTTGCCTTTTTTCTCTCTTCAGAATATAAAAGAAAAAAAAATTTACATGTATTAATTTTGACCAATATATTAAAGTGTAACCATATTTTTGTAGGTTAGGAATGATGGATGGTCTACTTAAGGGTTCTGTTATCCTATATTTAGGGATATATTTTTAAAAGTAACTTATCTTGGCACAGAAAAAAAATAGGTTGAATATAATTTTTTCCACAGCTCTTCCCCTCGGATGTTATAGTAGCCTTCAGAGAATCAAGGGCAGCGGGATTAGTCTTACTCTTTTCTCTGGGGACATGGGACAGTAACATTTGCCCTACTTACTTCCCAGCATCCTTATGCGTTTTAAGTAATGTGTATATGCTTTCTACAACATCTGCAGTGGTGCACCCATGATGTTTCTATATTCCAGCATTGCTTAGTCTGGCCTGTGAGAGTGTTAGGAGAGATCATTTCCAAATGCAAGGCCATTTGCCTGATCTGATGCAACCCAGAATTGATGATGAACTGT
>NW_005316496.1:0-1022 GCF_000412655.1 Myotis brandtii
GCGGAGGAGGAGAGGCAGAGAGCAGAGGCAGAGAAAGCCGAGAAGGCTAAGGTAGAAGAGCAAAACCGTGCAGAGCAGCCAGAAGAGAAAAGGATCAAAGGGGAAAAGGGAGAAGAGAAAATAGACGGGAAATGGGTCAATGAAAAGAAAGGACGAGAAGATAAACATCAGACAGCTGTCCAAAAGAAACAGGTACAGTACACATTTTGCACCGTGCGTGTGTGTGATGCCTGCGACGTGTGAGAAATGTAACGCACATCAAATTTGGGGCTGAGGCCGCATTCCTATAAGCCACGTGCTTGATCATTTGGCAAGCTGTTCGGTTTTTTAGGCCATAGCACTCTGCAAGCATGAGGCAATCGATCGCTGGCCGAATAGTCGGTCAACCAAATTTACTGTTGCTCGGGGCTTGCTTGTTATGAACGCCAGAAAAATGAATGAACCCAAAGGTGATAAACTGTGGCGGTGCTGTGTTGACTTGTGGTTCTGCGCCAGCATCTAAACGCATTCCTTTTCACACCTTTACTTCTACCCATAGGTCTACATGAGGCAAAGGCATCTTAGCTCCTCAACCTTACCCATGGGTTTGGCATTTAATAAAAAATTACACATGTTGGGGTGGGAAACTGACAAAAAGAGAATCATGACCAGAAATAGCATCTTAAGAAGGCAAATATAAAACCCTCGCAATCAACTGATAATAAAGGAGGGAAAGAAGTCAGTTTGAGGATCTTTTTTAAAAAATGTCAAAACCATGATTGGCATCATGTAGACCTGAGCTTAATGTAAACTTGCAGAAAGCCAGGCACCTGGGGTGGCATCAGTCTATAATTGACGGGTAATTAAAAGCATAGGTGTTGCTTCTTTTACCATCTGAGTGACACATAAACGGGCATAGCCTGAGGAAGGGTGGAAATTGAGGGGAGGGGTGTGAGCGGCAAGAGATTTGTTTTTCTGTCTGCAAGTCTGCATTCAAAGCACTGTGCTTAACCGCCACCTGCTCGCATGCTCACCTCCCAGAA
>NW_005316497.1:0-1022 GCF_000412655.1 Myotis brandtii
AAATCAATAATATATATATATATTTTTAAAAAGAAGCCATCAAATGAAAATTTTCTAGCCTTCTCAACACCAAACTTAAAGGCACTATTTGTGTTCATCTTTCTATCCTGACATAATTAGACAGAAGTGTCCCCTCAAGGTCTAGATGCTTTCCCCATTGTTTTTATTTTCTTCCTTCCCACTTACTAAACCTCATACTGTTGTTTATTTTCTCTCCATATTCAACATTTTCCTGTCTACTGGATTTTTTCCCATGTTCTTCTTTATCACATCAATACATATGTAATAGCATTAATAAATAAACAATGTATTGATCATAAAATTATAATAAATGATAAATAATAAAACACAAATCATTCATTTGTACACATTCTTCCATCTATTCCACATATCTCTAAAAATTCCTCTCACCTTTTATATACAGTTAAGTTTCTCAGAAAAGTTTTCCAAACTCCTAATAAAACTTTATCTTCTTTAATTTACTTCCCAACATATTTCAATCTGAATTTCTTCCTTAAAGTCACCGATGACAGGATTCTGATGTGTTCAATTAATACATTTCAGTGGAAAGACTATTTTCCTAAAATCATTAGAATCTTTCTATTCTTAGAATAATCTGTTGGTAATCTATTCTCATTACCAGGCCCCACTTCCCCTGGATGGAAAATTACACTCCACATCAAAGTCAAAGCAAAGTTACTAAAAATAACATCCTGTACCTTTCTCAAGGAACCTGCAGGGGCTTTTTGTTCTTGTTCACACCAAGTGGCATCCTATTTTGCTGAAAGCTTGCATGTCAGACCGCTTAAAGCCTTGCAGTTTATTTTCCCAGAATCACTCCTACTTGTCCTTAGCATGGCTGCATCTGCAAAAGCCCTATAAATCCCCTTCCCTGTTTAATCTCTTTGAAGCAGTTTCTTTGGAGGCTGCCATCCCTGCTGAGCATCAGTTTATAAAGAGAAAACTTTGTTCTTGCAGACATTCTTGTTTCTTTCAACATGGGCTTATTTACTTATGTATTT
>NW_005316498.1:0-1022 GCF_000412655.1 Myotis brandtii
TCATAAATGATCTCTGTCACCATACCCAATTAAGAATGTCACTGCAGTAGGGAACATTTGTTGGTTTGCCTGTCTAGTATTCTTTCTCTTTTCTGGGGTAACTACACAGTTTTCTCTCATGTGATCTGGTTTGGACTATCTCACCTAGCACTCCTTCCCTACTTCAGAGTGGCCACATGGCCAAGGCGGGCCCAGGGCTGGTCACATGACTCAAACAGGAGCCATAAGAATCTTCACTGAAACTGATCTAGAGATATTAAGATGTTTCCCAGGAAGGTTCTACCTGGCAGGATGTAAATCTAACAGCAATCTTCTTCCCTGATTTAGAAAAAGAAACTATCTCTACAATGAAATCAACACACAAGTAAAAGCAGGAATGTAGACAGAAAGAATTTGATTAGACTATAAATCTTGCACACCTGAGACATATTTCTTCAATCCCAGTAATGTGTGCCAGTGAATATTTTGTATTTATTTTCCTTAGCTAGTTTGATTTGTGCTTTTATCCCTTAGAACTCAGTGACTCCTACTACAATTTGTATCCTTAAATATGGTAGAGATACCAAATTCTCCAGCAAACTCATCAGTAATATTTTAGCTTCATCAATAAAGGGTAACTATCTTGGAAAAGTTTTAGGAACAATGTTTATATCCTTAATTTTGTGAATTATAAATAAAATATGTATATTATCCTCAGTGTTTAATGAGTTTCCTGTTGTTCCTAATTTTGTCCTTGGGGTGCCCTATTTTGTTCTGTTTAAAGTAACCAGTTGCTACCTTAGTGTTTTTGTTGTCTGTCTCTGAAAGTGTTTTGTTTTGTTTTGCTTCAAAACTAAATTCTTCAGTACTTTCTTCCTCTGCTTAGCTCCTTTCATGTATAACTTCTAGGTCTTCTCATTTCCATGAAATCCTTAAGTCAGGTTAGACAGAACTGCATTATGCTCATGGGAGAAGGGGAGGAGGGAACCAGTTAGTCTCAGTTGCAGCAGGGGAGAATTTGAGCTCCCTAAAACCCAACCTGA
>NW_005316499.1:0-1022 GCF_000412655.1 Myotis brandtii
ATATATGCTTCATTATAGTAAGGTTTCTTATTGTGGTAAAAAGACTACGTTTATTTACAGGCTCATATCTTTAGCCTCTCTGCACCATATAAAAATAAAGAGCCAAAAAATATATACTCTAACTTATGCTTAATAATGAATGTGTCAACACTTGCTTTTATTTATAAATGATTTAGCTATTTAATGAATTGCTCACATTTAATTTAGCCTCACTTTAGAACTACAAGTTCCCAGAAAGATCTTAGAAACTATTGTTTTTAGGTAGACACATTACAAAATGTTATTATTATTGAAATAAAGTTTTCAAAATAATGACTCAATTTGATTCAAATAAAATTCATTACTTTTATACTTTTAAACATCTAGTAGATATATTTGCTTATTTGACTAGTAAACCCATGTAAAATAAAACTTATGCTTGTATTACACTTAATGAAGATATACCTATTTTTATCAGAACAAAAATAATATTACATCAGTCTTATTTGCCAAAGATTTACCCAAATTGTATGGATTTGTAAAACATTTGGATTAGTTCCTATACTTCTGGGAGGTTTAAGAATATTTAATTTATATACGAACTTTTTTACTCTAAGCCAATTAGAATAGAGTTCCTTTAAGGAATGCTATATATTAATTTGGTAATACAATGCAGAGATCGGAAAATGCCAGATATCATAACCTAGAACAAACATAAACATACAGACAGATGCAAATAGAGAACTTATGGCTTTCATTCTAAAATTTTAGCCCTGAGTTAGGCGTAGCATAGTAATGCAAAATTCAGTTGTTTATGTAAGAGTTGGTTCTTGTCTTTGCCCTGCTTTATATTTTTATCCCAGTGGGTGTTTCTGGCAGATAGAACAAATTGTTATCTCCTCAGGATGAGAGCAAAAGATTTTTACCAATATTTACAGAGAATATTGTTAAGGTTTTCTTTTGCTCTGATAGGCAATCTTATGGAGGCTGTAGACTAAAATTTGTGTCGGAGATTGAAGAGACATCAAGTAGCCATCTGAGTG
>NW_005316500.1:0-1022 GCF_000412655.1 Myotis brandtii
AATACATCTGTGTCTTTGCTTACACATTTATCATTTAAGTATATTTATATATCGAAGGAGGAGTGGTGATGATTATTGGCCTTCATTTTGACACAGGAAATACAAGAATAAAACTCAGGGCACTTGGTGTTTTTAACCTTTTAACACTGAGAAAAAGGAAGTTAGCTATTTCTGAGTAGCCTTTGAAACATAATTATTAAAGAACAGCTTCATCATAAAAAATACACAGACTACTAGTTGTTTCCTGAAATTGGCACTTCTGGGTACAGGCTGTCCGGCTCAGACTACATTCCTAGCTAGGTGTGGCCATGAGAATAAGTTCTTGTCAGTGGGTGGTGAGTGGAAGTGATGTGTGTAACTTCCACCTTATAGCTTGAAAGAAACACATTTGTCCACTAGCTAGAAAGCAGACTGCCAGTAACAGCTCAACTATTCGGGCGAGGACAAGATGATGAACCAGCAAAAAAGAAGGAACCTGGGCCCCCGAATCACCTCAAGGACCTGAACTGCTCCAACAACCTGACCAGCCGGACTGTGACTTGGAAGAGAAATGAACCACCACCAAGCCATTACATATATTTTTTTAAACTTTTAATTCAAGTATACAATCATAAACCATTTCAGACATCTTAAGGTTTTATAAACTGAACACACTAGTAACCAGTACCTAGATGAAGAAGCCATAATATATCCAGGAACCTCGATGGCCTCCCTCATACCACCCTCCGGGCACATCTGATAAGGGATTTATAACAACAAACCGGTTCTACTTTATAGAAATGGCATCAGACTCTTTTGTAGTAGATGGCAAGTGTGGCCACAGATTTCTCCCCTCCCTGTGTGTCTGACCCTTTCAATGTGAGTTGCTCTCCTCAGTGGGTAGGACCTATTTCCCCACCCCTCAAACCTGCACTGGTCTTTTCACTTGGTTTGACTGACAGGAAAGCGAACGCTGTGCAGCTTGTGCGGCTGTGGCTTCAGAGGCCTCGCAGCTTCACTTTCACCCTCTCGGAATGCTGCTC
>NW_005316501.1:0-1022 GCF_000412655.1 Myotis brandtii
CTGGCCACAACATTAATGGGCAGAAAGAATACAGAAACAATCAAATTTTGGACCAGGGCTGAGGGAACTATGAGAAGGTTAGATAATGACAGGGTAAATTTGAGGAACCTATGGGAAATTCAGACCAAGGTGTCTGGGTATCTTGCATTGGGAGACATCAACATGCAAGTATATAAGTAGATGATCTCACCAGAAGTTATATTCTATTTGGAAGAAATTAGATGATGCCTCAGTGCTTCAATCACACCAAAATAAATAGATGAGATGGGTGTACCTACTAAGCGGAATAACATCTCTCACTCCCAGTTCTTCAATGGGTAAATCCTATATAGAAATCACTGTATAACACTGGCTCTTTCATGGTTCCAGTAACGTCATGTGGCCATTTTATTTTGTTATGCTGCCCCAATATATCCATTTAAAGTTGACAGAGAAAGTCAAATCTTGATTCAAAATACATAAGCCATAATTATAATGCAGTTGTCCTGAGATTAATCTGTCAGTAATCACTTGATTTCCAAGACTCTTTTCACAGAGTGATTGGCTCTTTCTCTCTTATTACTGTATATGTATTTATCCCACGGTTGTACCATGGACAAAGACTTTCCTAGATAAAGGAAGCCTATGTTTAAAGTAAGGATCTTACCTTAACTGTGCTCCACACCGATAGAACTCTTAAAATAATGAAGCTGGTTTTTGTTTAAAAAGAAAACCACACATATCTCCAAGTGTTTTATCTTCAATGTAGTGGTCATTTAGGAGGATAGATACCTTTTTCCAATGATGCTACCGTCTCTCAAAACAAAGTTAGAATTCTTTAAGAATAATCATCAAAGCCTACCATTCTTATTTTAATGTACTCAGTGACAGCACATTCTCATCCTTTAAAGGGTTTGATTTTTATGACCAACCAAACATCATTTGCAGCCAAGTTATTAAGGTAAACAAGTAAAATAGTGAAGCATAATTATAGAATAACTAGAGGCCGGGTGCACGGATTCATGCACGGGTGGGGTCCCTCC
>NW_005316502.1:0-1022 GCF_000412655.1 Myotis brandtii
TTCTGTGTTAAAATTTCTAAAATGCTGTGAATTAGATAGCGGTATTTGGCTTGTATTTGGCCACAATAATTGGACTGTTTGTGGAACCACGTGGCTAACACCCTGCACTATTGTATCAAGACCTGCCCTGATATGTTTCTTGTGAGCCCATTTCCATGCCAAGGTGATGTCCTGAGATGTTTTAATCATTGCTTTCTCCTTCTTCTTTGATGTCTCCTTGTTGGCAGCGGGATCCCATTTGTTACTCCCCCGATGAAGTCAGCAGTCTTGTAGTCTTTTGTAGAATGTGGAAACTTCTCGTTTTATGCCTTGTGACTCTGCTTCATGGAGCCGACAAGAGAGATGGCGGAAAAGGTTACAGTCACTCCATTTCTCCAGTACCGTCTTCTCCTGAGAGCTGATCACTAATTTTGGTGTCAGAGCAAGAGTCATTTTGAAGCCTCATGAAAGCCTACATCCTCCCCAGAAATGCAGACACCCCTGACCTTTGCGCCTGGAGATAATGGCCAAGGCTGAGGCACAGTGACCTTTGGGCCAAGAGTGGGTGGCAGCACTTTCTTTTCTGTGACATTCATTTTGCTTTTCTCTCGGTCTGTATTTTTAATTGGATGCATGTACAGTGTGAATCTGCCTGATTTCCCCCTCACCCCTACTCCCCCACATCCTGAACTCTGAGTAGAAAGATTGTGTCTGGCTGGCTCTTGTCATAAAGGAATGCTCTGGATGCTAAGCTGGGGGTTGTTACTAATTGCCACAGTTCTAGACACAGAGGGTATTATGGGTGACCTTTCAATTGACGATCCTGTTAGCAGAACAGGGCCTGTGTCTCACCTGGCCCAGCCCATGCTTCTTTCTCTGTTCATTTTACCCTCCTGATCCCATGAGATGAGCCTGGCTCTTGGATTTTTTTTAAAGGGCATGTTTTATTGCACAGAGCCCTCATCACTCAAGGGGAGCCACAGCCATGTAAGCCATTTCTTCAAGTTCCACCCAGGCTTGTTTCCTCCATGAAACTGTTTTCT
>NW_005316503.1:0-1022 GCF_000412655.1 Myotis brandtii
TCAGATATATGATTTGCAAGTATTTTCTCCCGTTCAGTGGGTACCCTTTACTTCTGTTGATATTGTTTTTGGTGCACAAAATTTTAATTTTTTATGAAGTCCAATTTGTCTATATTTTCTTTCATTGCCTCTGCCTTTGGTGTCAAATCCAAAAAAATCATTGCCATATCTAATGTCATGAAGCTTTTGTCCTGTGTTTTCTAAGAGTTTTATAGTTTTAGGTCTTTGATTCATTTTTTGAGTTAATTTTTGTATATGGTGTTAGGTAAGGGTACAACTTCATTCTTCTGTATGTGACTCTCCAGTTTTCCCTGCACCATTTGTTGAAAACACTGTCCTTTCCCCCATTGAATGGTCTTGGCATCCTTGTCAAAAATCATTAGACCGTACCTGTGAGGGTTTATTTCCGGGCCCTTGATTTTATTCCGTTGATTTATATATCTGTCCTTACACAGGTTTCATACTGTTTTAAGTACTGTAGGCACCATCTGCCTGCTTTTGTTTCCTTTTCAGAGTTCTCAGCTTTTTGTAGTTTTTCCAGAGTTTCTAGTTGTAGTTAGAGGGAGGATGATTGTCACAGGCATTCACCAGTAAGATAGTTCTGTGATTTGAAATGCCTTATTGGCAGCACCCAGATTCATATCTCTTGCCTGCACCTCTTGCCTGAACTCAACTTCTTTTCAACAGTTATTGGCTGCAGCTAGCATCCTCACCTTCTCTATTTCCAGCATCTCTGAAGCATAGCCAGGTTGGTTATAAAGATCCAGGAATTATGTGGCTCAAATGCTTAAACCCAGAAACCCAGTGAAGACTCTGAATTCCATTTTACCCTTGTTCCTTGCGTCCACGTCTGTCTGTAGTGCCGTGAATGCTATGTGGGTTATTCACAGAAAGGGCAGTTGTCATCGCAGGGTGTGTGTCCTCACTGCTAGTAGACGTGTTCTCTGCATGGTCTCTGTGCGCTACTGGCATTGTATTTAGGTAGTTCCTAGGAGTCTTTAGCTGTCCAGGTCATAGGGCCG
>NW_005316504.1:0-1022 GCF_000412655.1 Myotis brandtii
CCTAGAAGCTGAATACTGTTATCATTGGTCTTTCTCCACATGGTCAAGGATCAGAGAGGTTAAGGCACTCACCTGAGCTCACACAGTTATTAAATGGCTGAGGCCAGGCTGAATCTAGACTTGCTGATCCTGCATATTACCTCCTATCATTGAGACTGAGGGGTCAGAGTGTGTGTGTGCGGGGGCGGGGGGCGGGGGAGAGGAGTGTTGGAGCTTTAATTTTATTTTTCCCCCTTTTAGGTACAGAATGGACTTTCATGGTGTGACCTATTCGTCTTGCATATGGCAAAGCCTCAGTAAAGTCCTTTCCTTGTGTCCTGTCTCAGGTGACATCACGAGACCTGGGGAGGGAGGAGGCCCTCCAGGACCGCGATCCGCCTCTCCAGCAGGTGTCCCCTGTGGCTTTGGGCCCCCGGAGGAGCCACAGCTTCTGCAGGGACAAGAGGAGCGGGGCCTTTGTGGTGAGTGACACCGGCGTGGCCGGAGTGGATTTGCAGGTGGTGCTGGTCCTCGGACACCACTGGGAATGTGGCTGTGTGGAGAGTCAGGGCTGGCCCGGGGACCTGAGGGGTCAAGGCCAGGCAGGCGCCTGTCTGGGAGCGAGGTGTTGCTGTCCAGCCCGCCCGCTGCGGTTCCCGATGTGGAGGAGGTTTGGAGGCTCTGCCGAGAAAGCCTTCCTCCCTCTCAGGTTTCTGGCCAATGCGGAGAGGTAACCCCAGCTGCAGGCATGGGCCCATTAAGAGAACGTGTGCTGGGGTCTGAAAGTCCTGGGTTTGAATCCCACCAGCCTCTCCTCTTAGTCTGTTTGAGCAATTTGCTTCGCCTCTCTGTACTTTAGTTTCTTCACTGGCAAATGGGATCACGATCCTTAATTCTGCACCTTTGGGAGGACAGAGTAAGACTGTGTGTAGGGCACAGCACACAGCACAATCTCTGGTAGTGGTGGTCCCCGTGGGAGGCGGTGTTAGGCTGATGGTTCAGATCCTAGCTCTGCATGCAGATGGGCCTCTGGCCTGTTTCCT
>NW_005316505.1:0-1023 GCF_000412655.1 Myotis brandtii
ACACAGCATGTCCATCCGGGAGCCTCCCCCAGGAAGAGCCCCCACCGATCTGTCTTCGGGGTGTCCCCTTCTCCTTCCTTCTGGATGGGGGCCCACAAGGCCTGGGGTATAAAAGGCCAGGTGGAGGGTGCCTAGGCACAAGTCTCCCCAGCGCCAGGATTGGGCGACAAGATTTTTCTGGCCAGGTAGGGCGGTGCTCCCCTCCCATGGACGGGGCCGACCAGGTCAGGCAGGGCCCTTCTCTGAGAGCCTGGTGTCCTGTCCCTTCTTTCCAGGAGCCTTGGGACACGGGAGCCAGAAACCATGCTGCTGTGGCTGACCCTTACCATCCTGTGGAGCACCACCTGCTGGGCAGATCGTAAGTGTCTGGGTCTGCCTCCCTCCAGCCCATCCCCCTGGGTCTGGGTTCGGCCCTTGACTAACTCTAGTCTCAGGACCGTCCCATCTGCCTGGAGGGGCTTCATCCAGTTCTGCAAAAAGATAACCGATATATTACTGTGTAATTTTTTCTCTCTCCCTCACCTGGTTCTTTCTTCCATCTAGAGATGTATGGGAATGGAGGAGGCACGTATTTCAGTTCCTCTATAGACAATTATAATGACATATCTGGGATCCGGGTGTCTATAAGTCCTATAGGCATAATTAGGAGGTGAGTAGGGGCTGGGCACAAAGTCCTATCTCTGTCCCAATGCATGCCTCAGTCTTGGGAACTTGGGGAGGGGGGCTCAGCGCCTCTTCTCCAACATCTTCACTGGGCTCCCGATGACTCCTTGAGGCCAGTCTTGGAGTCATGCAGCCCCCAGCCATCACCTTTCGGTTTGTCCCTTTTCCTCAGCCACCTCCTCTCCCGCACACCAGTCCCACTTCTTTCTGTCTCCACCTGCAAGTGCAGACATTGCTTCTTGGGTTGATCTAAAAAAGGGATAAATAATGCTTCTCCCTACTTGCTCCTTTCAACCCAAACTCAACTCCACCAAAAACAGCCTTTCGGTCTGAGAATGCCTGATGGGAAATTCAGGGGGG
>NW_005316506.1:0-1023 GCF_000412655.1 Myotis brandtii
CCCACTGTGTAATAACATCAAAATCTACGTTTAAACCAAAAACTGAACACACTTTCATCTAAAGAATTAACTGGTTTCAGGAACTTACTGTATGTAATAACTGGAGAAAAATCCAAAAGGTATGGTAAAAAAAATGTGACAGTGTTTCATTTCCTTTCCTTGTGACTTTATTCCTTACAAGAAAGCAAACGAGGCTAAGAACATCAAGAAGAGTTTAGATAGAAGTCTCTGATGATGCCTTGGAATGTCTATTTACTTATTAGACCCTATAAAACCTTTATAATTTTTCATTATTGGAATTAGCCCATTTATGCATACTAGGTTTTCATGAACCCAAAGGGCTAGTGGAAAACAGAGGATGAGAAAAATGGCGGGAAACTGCACATCCAACAACAACAATCACCCACCTTGGCTTATTTTATTGTCTGCAAGGAGGTTTCTTCAGAGTCTTTAGAAAATACACTAATGGCCTCAATAGGACTTAACTTCAGTTAAAAAGACTGAAGAAATTAAACTCATTCTGCTAATGGACTATGACTTTATTAGAATTCCTTAGAGTGGAAAATGAACACCTTGATTGGTCATTTTTCCCATGGGAAAAAACTCAAAGATTTCAGCATGGCACCCTGAGTGTATGCTCTGCTTCCCGCCTGCCTCTCACTTCGCATCTCTTAATCCACTGCCCACACCCCTACACATCCCACAGTGGTTCACGTGCCAGTCTTCTCTAGTGGCCTGCACGCTTCCTGAGGCTGGGACCATTTGTAAGTCATCCTTTTATTCTCAGGGCCTGGCGTGTTGTAGGTGACCAATAAAAGATGACTGAGAAGTGAAAAGATACAGTGGAGGGATAAGGACTTGAGGCAACAAGGAGTGTGGATAATAAACAATACCTAAGGCACTGGTGGCTATTATTTCTAGTACCTTGGAAATAACCAACAGGCAGGTAAAGAAACAAAAGCTATGAGTCATTTAGAGAGATGAATGATAGATAAAAATGACACTGAGTCTTTATAATTTTTT
>NW_005316507.1:0-1023 GCF_000412655.1 Myotis brandtii
TTAGACATCTGAAAGTGGGAGCAAATGTGGGGGGCGGTGGCAGATGGAGGGTGTGCAGAGCAAGGGCTTGCGGAGAACTGACATGGAGAGAGAAAACTGGAAGTGCAGGCTCCCTGGTGTGGGAGCCTGCGGGGTCAGTCAGAGCCAGGAGGAGACCCAGGAGAGACCATGGTCCATCCATGGAGGTCAAGTCTATGAGGCATCAGGACAGACATATCTGGCCTTGGGGATCTGATGTGAGATGCGACCTCAACCCAATTAGAGGAGCAGATTAATCAGAATTTCAGAACATCAGGCAAGGACGGGAGTTACGGGTCACCTGGTCTGATCTCCCATCTGATCTTGACACGTGTCTACAACCCTCACCCCTGGGGATGCCAGGCCCGGCTTGATCACCTCCAGCGACAGAGAATGAAGTTCCCACAACACCAGGCAGCTCGAGTGAGCCAGGTGACTTCCTGTGACTTACACCAATCAATCCCAATTCTACTCCCCCCCTCTGCCCACCCCCAGGAGACGATCAGGACAAACATAACCACTCTTTCATATAAAATTTCTTAAAATACATGATCCTCTCCAAGTTAGATATGAAAATCGCTATTTATAGGCACCTGTGGGTAAGCTTTCTATGTTATAGCCCTACGAGGTTTTCATCACTTCCTCCACATCACAGGAGAGGAAACTGAGGCTCAGAGAGCAGAAGTGATGTTCCCCGTGGTTCCATCACCAGGGAGTACAAGAGACGGATTTCCAACACGGGGCATCCTTCAATTCCCGGGCAATTCCTACCCCCAGCCTTCTGAGTTCCCTCAACACTACGGTAATTTTACTCTAGACTTAAGAGTAGAGCCCTGCCAGTGTGGCTCAGTTGGGTGAGCATCATCCCTTGCACCAGGAGGTCACTGTTCAATTCCCATTCAGGGTACATGCCCAGTTGTGGGCTCTATCCCCAGTAGGGGGCGAGCAGGAGACAGGCAATCGATGTCACTCTCATCATTGATGTTTCTATCTCTCTCCCTCCCT
>NW_005316508.1:0-1023 GCF_000412655.1 Myotis brandtii
CTTTGTTTTGTTCCATATACTTGCCACCTAAATCATAATTTAGGATTGCCAAATCTTTCATTTTTGTCTAGAAGTATCACTTTGCACACATCATTTTAGCAAGGAAAATTTCTCCTTATGGTCTTCATTTCCTGTCTTTTTTAAGTCCCTCCACTTTCTGCAAAAATATATACCCCAATTTCATTTAGAGTTAGATGCTTACAATTAAAATGCCACTGCCCTTGTTAAGTTGCTTTAGTGATATCATTCTCTGCCAAAACCATGGTAGCTGTAAATGAGATTTGAGACTCATTTTCTTCACAGACCAAACAAAACCTAAATTTATATTCACAACTGGTGGCCAGATTTCTTACTTCTGCAAACAAGATGCAGTCAAATGTCCAGGGACACATCTCCTTGATGCACGTCTACATGGTGATGATTTCATGCCCTTATCATCCTTTTTGTCCTCTAGAATGTTCTACCATCTCCCCTGACATCCTCTTCTTAATCATCATCACCATTAGACTCAGATCTCCTTAGTTTAACTGAGAAATTCAATTTTTCCAGATGTGAAAGTCCCTGTGCCTATGACTTTGTCACCTTCTGTATTCGCCAGGAAAGAGAATAAAGAAGAGAAAATGTGTGAGTTGAAAAGAAACACTAAATGGAGTGCTTATTTAAACATATTCTAAAATATGTTTGTCTATTTGACCTAACTACTGACTTAAATGCAATGCGAAGGCATTTTAACACCATTAGTATCTGGATTTCTGCCAGAAGAAAGCTCCTTGTTTTATATTCCCTTAGGCTGTACTGATGAAACTACCTAAAAATGGGATTTAATAGCACTTAATTCATTTTAAATGCTAAAGCAACCAGTAAAGTGTATCAGATGATGAAAAAAATAAGACTCTAGAGGTTAAAGAAAGTATTACAGCTGGGACTCCTCACCCGTATATAAATGTCTCATGTTTTCTCTTGGAGTCATGGAGAGGACTCATCTTTCACAAGGCAGTGGGTTCTGGCAAATATTGTTCTGCT
>NW_005316509.1:0-1023 GCF_000412655.1 Myotis brandtii
CTAATGACAAATAATCATAACAACTTGCATCTATTGGGTATTTACAATGTGCTAACTGAACTATTCATTTGATCCCCATGATTCCCACAAGGCAGGTTCTACTATTTTTCTCATTCTAGAGATAAGGAACCTAAAGTCCAAAGAGTAAAAGTAACTTTCCAGACATTATCCTGTGAGTAAAGGGTGAAGCTGATTGGAGCAAAGACATCCTGGCTTCAAAACTCATGCTCTGACCCATTAACCACAGAGGAGGGAGGTCCCGATTTTGATGTAAACAATCTACATAATATCAAACTAAAATGTAATCATCTCAGCTGTTCCACTCAACAGAATCTTCTTCTATCCAGAACACAATAGGGCTCATTGGGAAGTCAAGGCTGCCTACTATTTTTCAGGTAGATGTGGCTATGAATTCTTTTATTCCACCAAGTCATACGAACGCTGGGGTCACCATTGTCTGAGGTCAGCATTAAGTTCAGTCTGGCCCCACACCCTCTTCCCTCGGAGACATTTCTTAAATCTGACAACTTTACAACTCTTGTGGACAACTCTCTCAAGACTTACCCCAAGCCTCCACATAATGTAAGAGGTTGAGGCAGTTGAGAAAGTGATGAGGAATGACTTCCAAGAGTAAAAGTAAATCAACAAAACAATTCAGTCACTGAAGGTCAAGATCAGCGGTAGATGGTGGCATTGCTTACCTGAGGAAAAGAAGACTCCAGGACTCAATTCAAACTGGCTGTAGAAATGCTATGAAGGGTGAACCAAACCCCATTGTTCCCTTGGGAAATTTCCCCCTTCTGAATTGCCAAAGACACTAGGCACATGTATCTATGTAAGAGAACTGTATATATAATTGTACCATCTATATTGTCTTGCATTTATCCTCTACTAAACTGTGATAACTCTGATAGAAAAACCAATCTCAGATATATTTTTCTTTCCCAGCACTTAAAATATGACAAAGCACAAGATAGGTCCTTGGTATATGTTTATTGCAATAATGAATGAATGAATGAATGA
>NW_005316510.1:0-1023 GCF_000412655.1 Myotis brandtii
GCTTCTGGAACAAGTCTGGATGGAAGAGCTTCAACTCTGTCTTTTCTCACGAGCTTGTACCTCTTCAGTTCAGTGTCCCTGGGTCTGCATAGGATTCCCGCTGCCACTGCCGACATAGATCTCACCAGTGACTGAGCTCCTCTCTCCTCCTCTTGGAGTCTCGAAGCCTCTCCAAGCTATAGTGCTAGGCGATACCTTGGTCCCGCCTCTCATTTCTCGGATGGAGAAACTGACCCTCAGGGCGGTGACATGACTGGCCCAAGGCCACCCAGCTACTGAGCAGCAGAAACCTTAACCGCAGAAACCCAAATGTGGCATTATTTCCAGGTCCCGTCAAGTCACCACAGGGTCAGGCCATTCCGGATCAGTGTGTGTTCACGGCACACACCTAGGAATAACCCCTTTACACTGGGTGGGTTTGGAAGTGAGATGGTAGTTTCGGTTTTTAGACTCATCTTTCCTCAGCATCCCTTATGTGGACCTCCATCCCAGTCAGTCGATGCTCTTACACCTCGTAGGTGCAGTCCAGCCCCAGGGCGCCTCTTGCTCTCATCCATAGGGTTAAAATGTCCACAGAGTTCGAGGGCAAGGGCACATGCAGACATTGGTGCTGACAGGTGGACATTCCGGCGTGAGAAATAAGGGTTTGTTAAAGTTAGTAGGTTTATGGGAAGATGGCCTTTGTGCTCTTTAAGTTGCTCTTTTGGGATCTCATTGTCTTCGATGTGGTAGATAGGCGGGGGCTGCTCCCTACACTTGGGATGTTGGGAGAGGAAAGTGAGGCCCAGGGAAGAGCCTCTAAACCCTGCCTATGCTCTTAGCATAAGTAGTTCAACAGACTCGGGGGAAGTCTCGTCTTTCTCCCAGACCAGGGGCATTTCACATGGAGGTTTGGGTTCAAAGCCTTCTCATCACACTCCATGTATGTTTGCCAAATGTCCTCGGAGCACACAGTCCCCTGGAACCAACGAATAAAAGACAGGCAGATGATCTAGAACAGGGGTCCTCAAACTTTTTAAACAG
>NW_005316511.1:0-1023 GCF_000412655.1 Myotis brandtii
CTGAGCACACTAAGATGGGCTTCCCTGAGCTTCTGGGCAAAGGGCAGGGAATTCATTCAGCTACAGATATCAGTTGAGTTCTGTGTAGCTGGTAATAAGATCACATTCTCAAAGCAGATTTCCCTCCCTGCTCAAGCGAAAGCACATGAAACTGGATTCGTATTTGTTTCTCTCCTCTAAGACACACCTAGAGATGGAAGACAAGGCTGGTGTGATGTTCTAGCACTGTGTTAGTGAGGGCTCTCCAGAAGAACAGAACCAAGAGGAAGTAGGAAATACTTATATGTAGCCTATGTAAATTGTATGTGTATATAAATAATTGGCTTAAGGAATGAATTGGCCTCAGCAACTGTGGAGGCTGTGGAGTCCACAATCGCCATCTACACCCAGAGAACCAGGGAAGCTGATGGTGTGATTGGCTTAGTCCGAAGGCCTGAGGGGCTGATACTGTAAATCCCAGCAAAGCCAGAGAAGCAGGAGCGCTGACCTGGGGGCAGGAGAGGATGGATTCTCAGCTCAGACAGGGAAAGGGAATTCAATTTCCTCTCTTTTTCTAGTTGAGCCCCCAGTGGATTGGATTTGCCCAACCATGTTGGTGAAGGTGACCTCTATACACTCTCTACTGTTTCAAGTGCCAATCCCTTCCATAGACACCCTCTGAGACACACCCAGAACTGGCCTTTCACCAGCTGCCTGGGCATCCCTTGGCCCAGGCCAGGTGACACACAGAATTAACCATGAGAACCATCTCAGGCTCCCAGGCTATTTGTACCTTGTTGCTCTTCCTGTCCTGGTTCTCTAACACACAGTCCAAGGTGGCTGATTGAGTGCTAGTTGTCATTCTTGTGCACCTGCTACCAGAAGCCTCAAACTCACAGACCTTTAGAGATATTTTTGTAAAGTAATATACAGGATTTGCACCTGTAGCCTATTGGTTAGGACTCCATCGCATGAACTGAAGTCTGTATTTTAATGACTGTGTGTAAAGCAAGCATGTCAAACTCACGGCCCATGGGCCACATG
>NW_005316512.1:0-1023 GCF_000412655.1 Myotis brandtii
AGAGAGAGAGAGAGAGAGAGAGACTTTGAAAGGTCCTGTGTCAGTCATACAGAAAATAACACATTTCAGACCCCAGTAATGGCCACAGTGACAAATTTCACAGTGTGTCTTTGAATGTTGCAGAGTTATAGATAGGATATGGCAAAGAAAAGCACCTCATTCCATCTCTATGCCTTCCTTTCTACATTAAATTATACCACCCTTTCTGTAACATTGACAGTTCACGCTGAAAGACTCCTTGCTGTGAAGCAGTCTTAATAGAACATACAAGTGTCTTTTCAGTGCAAATGTAAAAATAAAAATTATTGGAATGATGATATAAATCTTCAGCCAGATGTCCTTAGGGGGAAACAAAATATTTTAAACAGTGTAAGTCACCTGTGAACCGGAAAGCTGTCCAGGATACAAGGTAAGAAACAGATCATTAAAAGGAGCAATTGGAAGACTTTGTTTCTTTGACAGATTTAAAAATGGCATCTTTTTTCCAAAATTCTTAAATGCAAAATGCTTACCTAGCAAACCAAGGCCTAAGTGAAGACTATGAAGGACTGTCACACTCGGGCATCCGGCATCCTACTGAAGTCAGCAATTTAGGCAGGTTATGCTCTGTCCCCTGTGGTGACATGACCCATACGGTGCAGACTGACCTGAAAACTTATTCTGAGTTCCTGCTGGAGGCAGGCTTCGTTCATAACCTCAGCATTGTCCCAAGGATGTGAGGCTGTAGCTGTCAGGGAAATATGCCTCACTGCACTTAAGGAAAGGGCTTGTAGCAAGTTTGAACTGTCAGAGAGAGCAAGGCAGGCTCCTTAGCACCTCTGATTTAAGGACATGAGGCAAGTTTGACCTTACAGCAGGCAATATACTAGAACAGAAATGTGAGATTCAAGTCCTACATCCTGGATGTACATCCGGTCTCCATCTGCCAATAACCTTGTGATATATGCAAACTCATATGAGCTTTTTAAACTTAAAGTACAAAAATGGGATAATAACTTGTACTTCACAAATTTGCAGTGATTA
>NW_005316513.1:0-1023 GCF_000412655.1 Myotis brandtii
GGGAGGGAAAATCTATAAAGCTATTTATAGAAAATAATGTAATTTTTTAAAATTCAGCTATTGAAAAGCAACCACAAAACATAGGAATAGTCTTACCACCACACTCCCATTTGCATTTATGATTGTCAAATAAAACTTTGGAGATATTTTTTAATGTAATCAGAAATTCAAAAATTAAAAACCAAAATGAAAAATTATGCAATGGTATTTTATTAAATTCAGGAAATATATTAAAGATAAAAACAAAACTATCTTAGGATTATGGAATAATTTACTAGGCCCTAAGGAAGATATATTTTCATGACAATTTAATAAAGGACATCAGAGGTAGGCAGGGAAATAAGCAACAAATGAAGTTGAAATAAAGAAGAAACAAAATAGAGTCAGAGAGAAGGTGATTGAAATGGAAGTAGGCAAAGAGGTCCAATATACATATAACTGGAGGATCTGAATAAGAAAAATAAAATTGTGGAACAAAGCTAATATTTAAAACTATAATCTAAATTTTTTCCTGGGAATTAATAAATATGAACTCCTCTATATTGAAAGGGTTCACTACATGCCTGGAACAATTGCCAGGAAGCAATCAAGTCCAAGACATAATCTAGTGTCCTAGACTGTGAATGGCAAAGAAAACAATCCTCAGAGCCACCAGGCACAAAGATCAAATTATTTATAGGGATACAAATAACAAAATTTACATAGCACCATATTTCTCTAGAGCAACATTTTCAAGGAACTAAAAAAAGTATGAAAAAGGATTTTTTATTTTGACAAAGTAAGTCTTAACATTGTAGACAAATGGTCTTAAATGTATAAGACCTTGGAGAATACTGTACTCATAACCCCTTCCTTACTAATCTATTAGAAGGTCAGTTTCCTACAAACTAGAAATAAGTGAGAAAATGTGAACAAAAATTGGTGGTGAATGTTGCATATATTCAATTGTAGAACTAAGGTTAAAATGAGTATGGCAACATAGATGGAAAAGATTATTGAAGCATTGTATATTCTGACATATTA
>NW_005316514.1:0-1023 GCF_000412655.1 Myotis brandtii
CAACCAATTTGTACTTCTTAATCTCTTCACCTTTTTCCCATCCCCCCAATTCCCCTTAAATGACTAATTTTCTATATGACCTTGGGGAAGTAAATTTCTATTAATCTGTAGATTAATAGATTAAGTTATATCTATTTAATATGGATTGAATTGTATCTTGTTATTTCCAGTTATAATATTATATACTTCTGTACTTTTAAGAATCTTGATGAAAATTAAATAGTAATTTACTTATATGATGATAATTGAGAAGTTTGAATGTAAAAGAAGATATATTCATTAATAACAAACAAAATCTCAGTCACTCCCAAGGGTAAAATTCAAACTTTGTTTGAGTTTTATCTTCTGGCCTAAGCAATAGACATGCTTTATTGTGAGTGCTGGTTCAGACTATTTTACAGGAATCCTCTGGTTAATGTTGCCAGTCTACCTCTACAGGACTTAGTGACTCATCACTAAAAATCAAAGAAGAATATAAAGAAAATGAGAGAGGAAATAGACTAGGTCTCTGAAAGTGAACATTCTTATATTAGCCTAATTAAAATAGCCCTATTAAAATCTAAAGATCCAGGAATGTCTTAGCCAGAGAAATGCAACAAAGAAAAATGGAATATTCTCTGCTTTAAGAAACTTGAGTTAGAATCTTCACTGATGGTGTTTTCTTTGATTCATTTATAGAGAACACTGCGTGCTTGCTATCCTGTCTTATCATGTATTTTGAGTATGGCATTTGAGGAGCATTTAGGGACCAGTTTCCTTCAAATTATTAATTTGACAGTAGTTCTTGTATAAAACTTGAATTCATTAGACTACAGGTGCAGCTAACTACAGCTAATGAGCTACTACCTTACATTCAAATGCAGAATTTGGGATGAGGACACCCGGTTGTTTCCTGAAGCCTTGCAGCTGAAATATAATAATAGTTCCCTCAGAAAAGGACAGGAAATTAGGAGACCTGAACAGTTAACTCGGTCTCTCCTGTTGCTTACTTTCTGTACTGCATTCTTCCACATCAAAGCCAAG
>NW_005316515.1:0-1023 GCF_000412655.1 Myotis brandtii
GGGCCGAAAGGCAGGTGATAGCTAAAGGGTATGGGCTTCTTTTTTGATGTGATACAATGTTCTAAAGCTTGCTGAGGTTGCACATATCTGAATATATTAAAACTATTGAGTTTTACACTTTCAATGGTGAATTGTGTGGTATGTGAATTGTATCTCGATAAAACCATTTTAAGACGTCATTTCAATGGAAGCATTGGCAGAGTCTTGTGAACAACTGGCCACAGGAAATGACAAAGATGGAAGAGAAATCCCACTGGGATGTAAGTGCAGCATCTTGGTCGTTGGAGTTTTCCCTGGTCTGTGTCAAAACCTCCTCCATTCCTGGGGCTTGTCAGCCTCCTGGGCTCCAAAGTACATAGCGGGGCACAGGGTGAGAGGGGAGAGTGAGGAACAACCCAGGCCCCCCCAGAGCACAAACACAGCCGGGATACACTTCATAACGAACCCCCTGAAAGGTGATTGTGACAGGAAGGCTTTCAGAGCAGAATTTCAGCATTTTAAAAGCTGCAGTGAGAAAAGAAATTCGGCCTCACCTCTGGTATTCAGTGTACATATCTCCAGGCCTCTCCATTAGTCAGAGATGTTTTCCAGATTTGGGCAAAATGGCAGGTAGATTTATGAGCCCGAGAGGAATGGAGCCCAAGTACCGGCGTGTTCCTGTTCGCTGTCCGTCTCAAAACAAGCGACCCCAGCTCCCACCCCATCCTTCTCTGCTGTGCACTGAAGGTCACAGACACAGATTTTTAGAAACTTGTTTCTGTTAAAATGTAATTTTTTTTAAAAAAGTTCTTGTAAAGCATTTATATCTGTCAAGTCTTTGAAAATTGCTGAGTGCTAATAAAACAGCCAAGATTACGATGGCCCCTCTCCAGTGAAACAGCAGCACAGAAAAGCAGAGAAAACTTCTTACAAACTGGACAGGAGCAGGCATGAAACCCCTGCCCCTCCCCCCCCGCCACACCCGAATTTTCCAAATTGCAAATTTCCTTTTTCTATTGCAGCTATGAACAAAGCTTAGTTAGT
>NW_005316516.1:0-1023 GCF_000412655.1 Myotis brandtii
TGTGTGACTAACTGCGGTGCTTCCCAGGCACTCTATGTGCTCTGGGGACTACGTGAGATGCCGCTTGTGAAGCAGTAGGAGCAGCGTCTGGCTGTAGTAAGTCCACAGTCAATGCTAGCTACTATTGTTACCATCACTACTTTATGCTAGGTTGAACTATATGAAATTGCTGTTTTTACAGGTCAGAAGTGGTCAGTTATTGGCGATTTCATATGGCTCAACACATTTCCCCCTCAGAATTGACTTACCTTGATTGTTAACTGAATGTATTTTTGAAAGGAACTTACATCCTTACTGCATATGGGAAACTGGTAGCACTTGCCACAGCGGAAGGTAAAATACTCCTCTACACAATGCAAGGAATGTCATTAATGACTTAGACTTCTTGCCTCTCAAGACATTGTCCTGAGGCTGCAGTCTCCTCATTTAAGATGCAGATCAGCAAGAATTCAAGAGGTGTCAGGACACGAGAGCCCCACCTTTTCCTTTAAGGATCAGAAGGTTAAAAGACAACTGTGAGGGGACAACCTTCCTTCAGGTGGCCAGGGCTCCTCAGGACCCCTGAGGCCCGGAATCTGCTGGGGAAGGGAACCTGGATTTGCAGAAAACGCTCTGAATCTTTGAAGGGCTGCCCTGCATGCGGCCTCAGGGAACCCAGGCTCATCACTGCTCCTGCCCAGGGCGGATGGTCCTTCTCCCTGCCGCCAAACGCTGGAAGGAGTTAAACACCATCCAATCCAATCTCTTCATTCCGGGTGCCGATACCAAGACCCAGAGGAAAGACTCAAATCAAGGCAGGAGCCTGCTAGCACCTGGGTTTCTGAACCCTAGCCCAGCCCCCTCTGCTCAGCCCTAATACTTCTTACAAGACCCCCACACTGCTGCTGCCCGGGCAGGAGCAGAGGTGCCAGGGCTTCCTGAGGGCAAGGCCCCCGGACTGTAATTGTTCTCCACAAGCCAGGCTTCTTGCCTCCAGGAGAAATAGGGCCAGGTCTTACTCATCTCGCTGCCTCGCACGATGCC
>NW_005316517.1:0-1023 GCF_000412655.1 Myotis brandtii
TCCCAGTCTGTGAGAGGGGGCAGGCTGGGCTGAAGGAACCCTCTCCCCCCCAGTGCATGAATTTCGTGCACTGGGCCCCTACTGATAATAATAGCAACTTTGAGGCTTCAACTCACTCATTCTTTTTAACTTCATGACGTGGGCAATATTTCTATTTCTAAAATAGATATATGAGGACACTAAAACTTAAGAAGGTTAAGTGAGTGATTTAACTGAGGTCCCAGCAGAAACTAAGAAAAAAAAATTAGATCTTGGGACATGGGAGTTTTGACACTGGACCAGCTTTATGTCTTTTCTCTGTGTATAGATTTGGTAGTCCAGAGGAAGGCATTTAGCCTGATGTGGGGTGGAGAAGTGCCCCCTACAGTAGTCAATTTATGAGTAGTATCTAGACAGAGTGAAATTTAACTGGATAAAGGTGATAGAGGGAAAGGAATTGGTGCACGAAGGCATAAAAACAAGAGAACATTCCTGTTTTCTCAAAGGAGCAAGGCAGGTATTGAAGAACATTAGAGACCAGGTCATAGCTTCGAATGTTATTCTATGGAGCCTGGACATCTTATGGCTGATGGAGAATCGTTGAGGTCATTTAGGCAGCAATGTGACATGATCAGGTTTGTGTTTGAAATTTTTCTGGAAGCAGTTCTAAACCATAAAATCAAGAAAAAAAATTCATACAAATATATCTTTTAAAGTTTTGGTTCAAATTGTCCTGGAAGTAAAAATTTAGCAAATTGGTTATTAAATAATTCTATTTTTAATTAAAAAGTTGTAATTTTCTCCTACTTTGGTAGATCACTACAATACAATTACCCACCCCAGCCTCATTTTGCCATTGGTTGGTAATTTGAATCATCTTATGTTTTTGAGGTAAAATACATTATTTTTGTTTGTTTGTTTGTTTATTTTAGGGAAAGATGAAAACATATTTGGCAAAGAACTTCATAAAAATCTTATTGGTTATAAGTTAATAATATTTCTATTTCTAAAGGTTTTCTCAATCATAATTAATGAAAATCCTAT
>NW_005316518.1:0-1023 GCF_000412655.1 Myotis brandtii
AGGGGGGGGGGGGGGGGGGGGGGGGAAAGAGAAACATCCATGTGAGAGAGGCACATTGATTTGTTGGTTCTCTCATGTGCTGCAACCAGGCCAGGGATTGAACCCGCAACCAAGGTATGTGCCCTAGACCAGAATCAACCCTGAAACCCTTTGGTCCTTGGGCCTATGCTCTAACCACTAAGCAATCGGCCAGGGCAGTAATTCACTTTTTGTATTAAAACAGTAGAAGCTCTTGTAACCAATCTCCATTCAACCAACATGTGGATAACTTAATACCCTTCCTCCTTCCGCTGGAAAACTACCACACGTCTGCTCACATTAATGATCCCCTGTTAATGCCAGTGGTATTGCTATTGTAATTATGTAATTCAACACCGTACTAGATCAATTATATATGAATGTCAAAGTAAGGTGCTGTTCCTATGGAAACTGGGGTGAATGCTTTGGAAAGACTCAGTCAAGGTGTTACTAAAGAAAAAAACATAGTACCAAGTTAGGTGTGATAGAGAAGGGAAAGTTTTAAAGGTTTGGAAGGATTCAGAACTCAGGCTTGAATTACATATGACTTTCACATGTAACAAAATATTCTTCTTCTTTTTGATATTTTTTTCAAGCATTTAAAATTGTAAAAACTGTTCTTGATTCACAGCCATACAAAAATGGGCAGTGGGCTGGATTTGCCATCTGGGCTGTAGTTTGCTGACCCTGCTTTACATTAAGAATATATACATTATGTTTTGTAAGCGTTAGGTTTTTCTTTTATGATTTTCATTTTTAATTACTCAAAATGTTCAAATGACATTTAAACAAGAAGGCTGCTATTTTGTTTGGTCATATCCTTTCTATTTCTCTTGCTTGTAAGATCCATGATAAGGGTTTTTACCTGGCACATAATAGGTGCTCCAGAAATGTTTCCTAAATGAATGAAGTGAAATTATTCAATAGTCACACAATGGAGAACTAACACAACCATTAAAAACTAGGTCAGAGCCCTAGCCGGTTTGGCTCACTGGATAGAGCGTC
>NW_005316519.1:0-1023 GCF_000412655.1 Myotis brandtii
TTTGCATGTTTCTCTTTTATTAGTGTAGATAAGCTTTCCTACGAATACTTAGGAACAAAATGACTGGACATGTGGTAGGTTTATGTTTTCAAGAAGCTGCTAAACTATTTTCCAAAGTGATTTTACCATTTTACATTCCATACCAAAATCTATGAAAATTCCTTCTCCACATTCTTACCAACACTTGTCAGTCAGTCTTTTTAATTTCAGCTATTCTAACAGGTGTGTAGTGGTATCCCATTGTGGTTTTAATAAAACAATGATATTGAGTGTCTTTTCTTGTGCTTATTTGCCATCTGTATATCTTATTGTAAACATTCACAGGTGGGTTTTTATGTGGACACAGGTTTTCAAATTGACTGTTTAGATCTGTTGGCCATTTTTAAATGGGACTGTTTTCTTATTATTGAATTTGGGATGTTCTTTATATAGCCTGGCTATAGTCTTTATCATATGTATGTCTTGTAAGCATGTTTTCCCCAATCTGTAGCTTGTTCTTTTCTTTCTGTAAGTAGACTATATTTGTTTAGAACAGTTTTAGATTTACAGAACAATTGAGCAGGTAAGTACAGAGAGATCCCGTATATCACACATGCATTTCCCCCAGATTATTAATGTGTAATATTAGTATTGTACATTAATTATAATTAATGACCTAATATAAGTATATTATTTTAAACTAAATTCCATCGTTTATTCAGACTTCATACCTAATGTTCTTTTAATAATATGTTACAGTGAGGTTGATTTATATATTTGTAATACAGTTAAGTTTTGTTTTTGTTTTTTTTGTTTTTTTTTTTATCATTGTCTGTATTCCTTGCTGGAACCCAGCTTCCTAAGTGATTTTTCAATTTGCGCACATTAAGGTTCACTCTTTGTGTTGAATAGTGCTGAGTTTTGACAAATGCCTAAGGTCATGTATCCTCTGCACAGAATAGTTCAATACCCTAAAAATCCCCTGTGCTTTACCTATTCAGCCCTTTACACCTTCCTCTGAACGCCAGACAACCAGTGATTTTT
>NW_005316520.1:0-1023 GCF_000412655.1 Myotis brandtii
CCTTCCTTCCTTCCTTCCTTCCTTCCTTTCTCCTCCCCCTTTTTTTTCTCTTATCACCATTCAAATTATTTTTGAAAACTGAGGTGGATTTATAGAAATCGGGCTCCAGGGAGGACCTTAATTTGAGTCTGCCACACAGCACAGGTGTTGCCCATTTACTAGCTATGTCTCTCCGAGGTTCATTTGTTCCATCTGTTAAGTGAGGATAGTTAATAGCTCCCTCAAAGTACGCACTACATGAACATAATTGGTGCTCAATCAACAAAGCTATTAAAATCACTACTATTTAGATTTAGAACTCTTCTTTAAATACCATAATTCATTACCTTTATGATATTGGAGGTGCTTTTCTTAAGGCATTATTTGTGGAAAGATGGTGTTTTTACTAATAATTTAGCACATTTCCAATTGCAATGTATTACTTGCAGGACTTTTATTTAGCATCTTCATAGCTTAGATTATTTTGATCATTCTAGGGAGGTAGGTTCCTTATACAGCCGTAGGCCAGTGAAGCAGTTGAAAAGTCAAAAGGTATTTGTGACACATATAATATTTGCAAACTATACATTTACACGACACAGGAATCTTTTCCACCTTTGGTCCTTGATCATTTTTCCCCTCATGACACAATATAATGTGACTAAATGGTGTGGCTCAGCTGTGCTTTCTCAAGTACCCTGTGAAGTCCATGGTGTTGTCTTAATGCCCCCAAGTTCAAGTGCCAGTTCCAGTGCTTACATACCAGATTTGGAGAGTGTTTGCCAAGATACAAAACATCCATGTTGGAGGCCCTAATTCATAAAACTTTCAGCATGATTTAGAAAAACAGAGAAATCCTATAGTACCAAAGCCAAATTAAACTGTACAATAGGAAAGAACTAAAATATGTGGACCATTAGCCAGCTACTACACAGATGTGTGTCTGAAGGTTTGGCTGAGTCCAATTTGGCCCTCAGATCTACGTTTTGGTTCCTGTATAGTTAATTTTCAGTAGAAGAAAGTATTAATTGAATACTTTTTTTT
>NW_005316521.1:0-1023 GCF_000412655.1 Myotis brandtii
GATGTTTATCAGATCTATATAACAGCTAAGAATTGGAAACCTAAAAGCTTTAATTTAGGGGAGTGATTAAGTAAAGTATTACTCCACATGACATGCTATTCTACATTTAGAATAATAATACTCCACAGTATGAAATGGAAAATAAATATATACTTCAATTGTGTGAAGTTCTATGATTTATTCAATTTTCTTAGCCAATCAATGTTTTCTATACATCAGCAGCTGTTGCTTCTTTACACCCTCCACCTTGGCCATGATGAGGAGACCCCCCCACTTCCCAAGGGCCTTGGGGAAGGCCAAGCAAGAAAGAAGTTTCTGCAGTGGAACCAGCAGAGAAGGACTGGAACTAATGAGACAGATGAAGGAAAAATATGTGAGAAACTATTAAAGTGCAATGAAAACACAAGTTATTATTATTACAATAATAAATAGTCTATGACTAAGGAAGTGCTTCAGCCATGGGGGGAAAAAATAAAATTCAGATCACACTTGTCTTGCTGACCACAGAACTCAGAAGGTGTTCTGAGATGGAAGAAAACAAGTCCTGGGAGCGTTTAAACGTTTTAAAATAGAATCGAACAGAGCCACCTTGGGTCATCGTGACAGCTCTTTTATTCTGGACTTTCTTCTAACTTTAAATGCGATTTGAATTTTTGCCAGAGACAGAACTTGTGGAATGTTCTGAGCCCAATTTGGAATTTTATTTATAAAATAAGGTCAATTCCAATAGGAGTAGTGAGGGCATCCACTGGGTGAATGGATGCTCCACGCAGCCTTGAATAAACTAGCCATGAGTCACCCAGAATGGAGAGGGCACCGTGATGGAGAGGTGTCAGCCAACTTATCCTTGCAGAGACAAACACAACCTCATCCGAGTCTTCTGGTATTTAAAATCCAGCCTTAATGTGTAAGCTGAAAGAAAGGGGGTGGGGGCTCATCTGATCTGGTATGTGGGAAATAAATGGGGGTGAAAGCACAGATTAAGATAAATTTCTCAAGTCAAAATCCAAGTATGGTCCTACT
>NW_005316522.1:0-1023 GCF_000412655.1 Myotis brandtii
TGGCCTGCAGGCTGGACGTACCCAACCCCTGCAGTAAAGGAAAAGGGATGTTTTTCCCTCTCTACTTTTAATTTTTTTCATTTAAAAAAAATCAGATTTGAAAGCAAGGGCTCACAGAGATATCTGCACACCCATGTTCATACCAACACTATTCAAAATTGCCAAATGGGGCAACTCAAGTGTCCATCTACAAATGAATGAATAAACAAAACATGGTATATACATACAATGAAATGGTATTCAACTGTAAAAAGAAACTCTGACACATGCTACAACATGGATGAACCTTGAGGACTTTATTAGACTCAGTGAAATAAACCAGACACAAAAGGACAAATACTGCTTGATTCCACTGATGTAAGACAGACTAGTCAAATCCATAGAGATGAGAAGTAGAATGTTGGTGTTTCAATGAACTCCACTTTTTACCTCACCAGACAGAACACAACACTTTCTCTTTGAAAAAGCCACTGTTCTCCACACAGTGATAAGAGTCCCCAATCACCAAAACCCTTTACTGCTCTCCCCCCCCGCCCCCCAGACCACCAGCCTCTCAAGGGCAGAGCCACACATCTTGCACCAATTCCAGTACAAAGAGCTTCCATATCCAGAGTCAGCAAATAAACAAATCATTCAGTGATGTTCAAATACTAGTCTTGCCTGGTTCTCCTCAAATTTGGCTTTGAAAAAATATACAAAAAATCTTGTGCTCTCTTTACCCACTTTAATTCAGCACATTGGTGATTGCAGATTTGGATGGTTTTCTATTACATAATACACTTAGCAAATCAAAGGGTCATTTTGATTTTTGATCCATAAAAGGAGTTGTGTCCTATCCCTTAATCTTTAACTTAGCCCCATAGAGCTAAAGACAAGAATTCATGACTCTTATAATCCAAAGGGAGGAAAATCCAGCTTTTTCTCTTGCATGTTTGCTTGCATGAATGAAAGAGGAAAATTAGGAGTGGGGAGGAGATGCTGAAATTAGAGAGTTCATTAATATGCTACTATAACAGAAATATT
>NW_005316523.1:0-1023 GCF_000412655.1 Myotis brandtii
GGTAGTGCATTTTCCAATTACACATTCTATTGTCTCTTTTGCTGTCATATGTCACCTTTACCTACCTATCAACTAGCACATTTTACTTCATTATGTGCCCACAGTCATCTTTAGGGACAATGAGTCTATCCTGAATTGTCACAAACCCTAATTTCAAGCATCAAATCATGTTCCAGTTACATTTTAGAACAAGTTTATGTATATCATATTGTTGCAGCTAGTGAACTGAATGCAGTAGAATTGATTTCATGCCTACCCCCCATATTTGTATGTGGTATATTTCTTTTAACCATTGTTTTCAGAGTAACCTCCAATTTTTCATAATTGGTGTGGGATTCTGCATTTGTAGCCTCACACATAATGACTCACAGTGTTTGAATAGCTTGCCCAAGTCACCTTAGATATGAAGGTGTTGGTCACGGTCTTTAAAGATTGGTTCTCTAGAGTAGTTAGCAAGTTCAGAACCAATAAGGCAGCCCCGGAAAGGGTCTGTGGAGGGTCCCTTAAGGGAGAAGGGTTCTAGGAAAAAACCCAGATTCGTTCAGGCTGAATTACATTCTGCCTCAAATAAAACCTCCTTACTGTTCTTTGTCATTCCATTTGTCTAAGTTTGTAGTGTCATTTTCAAGCTTGTATCAGAGAAAGAAATCCTCACAACTGCATTAACCTCGTCTATTTGATTCCCCATTTGGATCCATGAATTGGAAAAGTGAAACGGTGCAAACTATCTCCACATCTGAATTCTTGTTTGTGATGTGTGAACATTCGAAGTCCCAACTTTACCATCACTCTCTAACTCTGCCCTCTGCTCTAGATGCCTGAAATCCAGGAACCCCATGGAAGTCCCAACTTGAGACCTTGTCTAAGTATTCTTCTCAATTAGAGAATGTTGTTTTCCATTTCATTACAAGCAAACTCAAGCCTTAGTCCCTTTTGCTTCCAGCTCTTTCTTATCACAGACTCTAGGCCCTAATGAATTTGCCCCTAATGACCAGAAGCTTTCTTTAAAAAAAATAAAAATAA
>NW_005316524.1:0-1023 GCF_000412655.1 Myotis brandtii
TCAAGTTGTGACTGGCAGCCTGGACTCGTTTTGCGCCTGGTTTCATACACAAATACTTCTACACACTGTTTTAATAAATTTGCAATAAATTACCCCATGGCTATCCCACGTGTACCAGTTTCTAGAACACCAGTGAAATCAAACATAATACCAATTAGGACCACTGGAAGAGAAAAGTGTGGCTTACAGCCATCTTTTGTATTTAATATTTCTACTTAATGCAAAGTATTCTACATTAGGCATGTGACCCAAAGTGCATTCCCAAGAAATAGCAATCCTAAGAGAGGCACTCTGAGAAAAAAGTGTTCTGTGCAGAAAACCCTGTATTCTACACACCGGATTGACACAGACCCCCACTAATGTCCCAGTGAACCCATCGAAAATTGCGGTTCTCACTGTCTCTCATTCGCTCTCACTCTCGCTCTTATTTCTCCTCTCACAGCTCTTTCTTCTTTGAGTTGCCCTCATTCTCTCAGGCTGTAGCCTAAGGATGGCGTAAAGAGCTGAGTATAGGAGAGTAGAGTCTGAAGAAACTGAGGCACACCCAGGTATAAGAATTCTGTCAGCGATTAGATATGTGATTATAGAGCTCAGAACAGCAGACTCGATAAATGTCGTAGAGTACAACAAAATAATGATAGCGACATTTATTGAGCATCACTTATCAAGCAGTAGACCTCATTGAACCTCCAAACTTCTGGGAGGTAGTCGCAGAGTTCAGTGACTTGCCCAGATTCCCACAACAACTAGAGCATCCAGATTCTATCCCAGGCCAGTACAACTCCTGTACTGGTCACTGGCCACCAGAAAAGTGTTGGCTGCTGAAGACTCATAACTGTTAGCTCCCTGAATTTCCCTTCACAAGAGAGCTTTCTCCGCAAATGGAGGTACCTTGCCCAAGGTTATGCCCCCCCTGATGAAGGTACCAAGTCCAACCACCTTGCCCCAGTTGGGGAGACTGCAAAGAATTTCCCATGAGCTCTTTGGAGGCCTCTGTTGCAACTGCATCAATTAAACTTGGCC
>NW_005316525.1:0-1023 GCF_000412655.1 Myotis brandtii
GAAAGCGGATGCCGGGCTCCCACAGCCCGAGAGCGAGGATCCCCCTCCCCTCGCTACCCCTGCCACCTGCGACCGAGGCACCTGGATGAGGGGCTGGCGCGGTGGCTTTGGCGACGGAGCACTCAGACCCTAAAGAAGACTGAAGGCGACTTAGGGCCGAGCAGGGACCCCTCTGAGAGTTGCCAGCGGGTTACCAGCGGCGCCTCGAGGACCCCTACCTGCTGGGCACAGCGCCTGGCTCTGGAGGCGGGGAGGTCCCTGGCCCTGAGCCTCAGCAAAGAACGCCCTTGGGGACTCAAATTCCAACTGGTCTGGAATGTGGCTGCACAAATTTGGGCTGCGTGCGGAGGACACCAGAAGAGAGGCGCAAGGAGATGCCCTTCTCTGGAACCGGGCAGGGCGCCAGGAACTCCTAGACAGGAAACTTTTCCAACTGAAGCTAGAACCAGTCCTGCCACTTGGCTAGGTGTTGGGAAGCGCCGGCTCTTCAGGTCCAGGTGCGCAGGGCAAGGCCCGGGCCAGAAGGCCGCCTTGGAGAGAGGCGGTGGAGGAGATGGGGAGGTGGCAGGACAAGCATCCAGAGGGAAGGTGTCCTTTGAGGTCCCTCTGGCAGCCACGATGGGCATTCCTCACACTGTGTCATTTCCCCTCTTAAGCAAACCGAGGCCAGGGATGTTTGGGAAGATTGGAACAAACCAATAAACCACTTGTGGCCATGGTTACTACTTGCGAAAACCAAAATTAAAATGCCAACCTCTGTGTTCACTCCAGTTAAGTGCATGAAGCCTCTTTTGAGAAAGAAGGTCAGGTTGACCAGTTCTCAGGAAACCGAAATAAAACCCCTTCCCACTCAGAATCGCTTAGTTGATTGGCCATTATTTGGTTTGAAGCCACTTCTAAGTGTTTGCAAAATCATCCACTCTCCTGTGCTGACACTCTCCCCCACCACCACACACACACTCCGCAGCAGCTGAAATCTTGCCGGTCACTGGTCACTCCAAGGTCTCAGCTGACACTTTCTTG
>NW_005316526.1:0-1023 GCF_000412655.1 Myotis brandtii
TTTATGGACAAAGAATCCCCTCTCTCTAAACTCAAATGAGCCCCTTCCAGTCAGTGTGAGCCTATGAAACACAAGCTGCCCCTTTCTCCGAAGGCTGGGGCAGAGCTGCTGAATTCCTTTGGCATTTTGTAAGACGGAGGCTCATTTTCCAACATTACATTTCATCGTCACCCTCTCTTCACACCTCCTACAAACTCAACAGAAGATGGCTCGCTCATCAGTCTCACCACATAAAACAAACATCCACAAAAGCGGAATTGTGTCCCGGAAGGCACGGCTGGAAGGACCCGGGTCCCGGGCTTTCTCTGATTGCAGGTGCTGACAATGCAGCCTTTTCCTTGCAAGTCACAAGCCTGAAACTCTAGCCGCAGCCACCCAGGTCAAAAGGCCATCGCCATGGTTTCTGAGGCAGGAGCAGAGGCAGAAATTCCATTTTTGCACTAATAGATGGAAAGGGTAAGCGATCACCCTGTTTCTCTTCGTGTGTCTTTAGAAGGGCAACAGGTGAAGAGAAAAGAGGAAATACTAGGGAGAAGAAAAACGAACGCATTTACCCTAGGGACAAAAGAGAAAATTACTTATTTTTCTCTTCTACCTAAATAATTCATCATTCCTACCAGAACATCAGTTGACATGCTGGCAGTTGATTGTATTTGCAATTAACTTCTCTCCCTGACTGACTGGTTTTGGCTCACGCCCCAGGTCCCAGACTCCCTACATGGGTGCTCCCTACGTGGGTGAACTGGTGGGTGAACCGTGCACCTTGGTTAATCAGCGCTGGGACCAGCCTCAGCCTGTTTCCCTCTGAAGGGTGTTTGCTCTTCCAGTCGAGGGAGCCCAGGTTTATGGCCCCAGGGTGTGGCACCAAGCATAAATCTTTGATCAGGGTTTGTCCCTGATACGTCAAGGATGAATTAGTTAGGTTAGCTAATAGTGGGGATACTTAGTTATTGATCTTTTGTGAATCTCAGCTGCAGTTTTAAAATATATATATTATACCTATATAAATAATATATATTATTT
>NW_005316527.1:0-1023 GCF_000412655.1 Myotis brandtii
CTCTCTGTAAAAATCAATAAAATGTATTTTAAAAAAAACAAAAGAAAACAAAAAACCCTCAGAGCAACAGGAAGTGGAAAGCAGCTCCTGGCCCACGTGTTCCCTTTCTCCCTGCCCCAGAAAATGTAACATGGGTGCCAAAGTGCCTCTCTCTTTTCTTTCTTTCTCTGAGCTGCTGGCACCCCACCTCATCTCCCTCAAACTTGACCTACAGATACATCAACAGTGGTATTTTGGGCATTGTCAAAACCAGGTGTCAGGAGAAGTTAGCAGTAGATATCTTTGCTCCCCAAACACAATATGAAGGTCCAAGACCTCTCACTCTCATGGTTTAAGCACCAAGTAAGTGACCTGAGTCTGCAGCCTGAACCATGGGATACTCTGGGCCCTAGTGAGGGGGCTCAGCAGATGGGGAGTGTGGGTGTTGGAGCCCACTGCTGGGATCTGCCTCCTACTGTTTGTGGCACCTGGGACAGAAACGCTTTCACCTCCAGGCCTCAGTTTCTTTGACCATGAAATGGGGATGATGGTAATAGTAGCACCTCCCTCGCAGGACTGTGATAGAATGAAATAGGCGAATGTGTGCAACATCTGTACAATCCCCATCTCAGGGGAGGCCCCTCCTCTCTCTAGAAGAATGACATAGGCTGGGGGGCAAGTGTTCATTTCATCCAGTCAAGAAGACAGAACAAGAGGCCCTTTCTGGGTATTGAAGACTAACTTTCCATCCATACATGTGTCTAAGAGTTAAGAAGCTATCTCATTTCCAAGGCTCTTCTGAGTAAGAAGTGCAACAGTCCCGTGACCTGGAGTCACTGTGCAGCACAGACATCCCAGGGCTGGTCTCGGCCCCTTCAGGAGAAGCCCACACCCGTGCTGACCGGCTGGGTCAGGCGGCACTGGTGCCTCCCTCTCTTGAACACAAGAACAAAATGAAACCCTGCCGTCTTTCTGTTGCTGCACAACTACTCTGGTTTTCAGGGTTTACTGTTTCCTTCCACCAGTAAGGTAATGGGATAGAAG
>NW_005316528.1:0-1023 GCF_000412655.1 Myotis brandtii
TCATACCCTCCCTGTGGGAGCAAAGCATCAAATGACAGGGGTTAAGAAATGCAAACCTAGCTACCTGCTGTGCTCTTCCAATATTTCTAACAATGTTTCTGATGCTTCAAACTGATTTAACCCGAAGTGCATTTGGCCCCTAAACAGTTATTTCTTTGTTCTTGTTTTTTTACACGGGGGTGTAATTTAATTCAGAGGCCCAGCTCTGCTGTCCTTTACAGTCCAAAAGCCGAAACCCTCTGAATCTACTGATACTTTTTCCTTAGAACAATAAATGATGGTTTATTTCTGTCCAATGAACATGACCTAAGTCAGGGAGGAAATGAGCAATACTTCAAAGTCCCAAGGACAGGAAGAAATTAGGTTGAAGGTGAAGAAACCAGGTATGGAGCGTGGAAGGATTTGACTGCCCAGCAGGAAATGCGTCCTAGTCTAAAACCCTGGTCTTGCCTTCCTCAAGATATCCCAGTCCCCGGGCTGTGCTGGGGAGCCTTGGGGATACTGAGAAAATTGATGAGAACTGGAGGTCATGGAGGAAGACAATTAAAAAATTCACACATCCTTTGGCACTTCTCTTCATCTCTGAACCAGAAGATAAGCAGCCCAAATGTGATTGGAGGTACACTACATCTCAGAGGCAGGACCCCAAAATAATCATCTCTTTAAGGGCAAGGTGGGCAGAGGCCAGGCAGGAAAACAGCTCGAAGTGAATGGAAGCAAATACTGAAAAAGGACACGGCGCCTACTTGAATTTGCAATGTTTATCCTCAGGTACGACCGTCACTCGCCTGATTCCATTTATTCGTACTGAAGGCCCTGTGCTGTTTGTTCTCAAAGCAAGAGCTTCCCTCCGACCAGTCAAGACCATTTGCAGAGCCTGTGTCCTTAAATGTTCACAGTATTTTTATCGAACATTAGGAAAGCCCTTGGTAATTTGCAGCAATTTAGTATGCTTGCTTTGCTTTTAGAGAACCCACAGCAATTCAATAAACACCCAGTCACTGTGGCTGTTAACACACACAC
>NW_005316529.1:0-1023 GCF_000412655.1 Myotis brandtii
TGCCCCTGTCATGGACAAGGTACTATAGAAGGTCGAAAGATGGAAAAACACATGCTTGTCCTCAAGGAGTTTTGATGGGACATGGGGAAGTTCAAATGGGCAGAGGTGGCTATGCTATCCAAGTCATTTTGTGCTAAGAGATGCATGAGTTCAAGTCCAGAAGACTTGGGTCTCTGGGCCTTGACTCTCCACTCCACACACCCTAGGCCTCCCTGCTGCTGAATTTGAATTAATCTTGAGATCCAAGGAACAGACTGAAAATGTAGGTCTGGGAGAGGAAAGGATGTCAGACGTGGGTAGACTAAAAATGATTAGGATTACCATGCAGAAAGTGGGGTCTCTCAAGGGTGTTGAGCCAAAACCCTCATTTCCTTGTCCTTAACTGTCTTCCTTTCCTAGGAATACGAGACACTCTACGATGACAACAAACCACTTGTAGTCCAGCAGGTGGAGTCTTGGATTGAAAACTTTACAAACACCTGGAACTACAAAGCCAGGTGGACCCTAAAGGTCACATGGATCAATGCCCCTGCCTATCCCGCCCAGCGGACCTCCGGGGTGAGTGACCCATGGACAGCTCCCTGCGAACCATCTGGAAGTCAGACTTCCTAGAATCCTAGGCAGGGGCCAATCTTCTAAAATCTTCTCTGACCCCAGGCCAGATTGCTGATTATAGCACTCCTGCCCCCACCCCAGTGCTGAGCACTCACCGTGCACCAGGATGCCCCAACCCCGTATGTTCACAACCTCAGCAGCCCAGAGCACTGGGTATTAGGAGGTTGAAATTTAGGAAACAGAATTTTTGTAAGTCAAATGGCTGGCTATTGGCAATTTTATATGGTTCAACCTGATAATATTATCCACATTTTAGAGATGAGAAAGATGATGGTTAGAGAGGTTAAGCAACTTGCTCAAGGTCACCCTGCTAGCAAATGACAATTCCAGGCCTGGAACTGAGGTTTTTCTAACTTCAAATGCCGGCTCTCAACTGTAATGCCTTCCAGTGGAAATGGGCACACCACA
>NW_005316530.1:0-1023 GCF_000412655.1 Myotis brandtii
TTCATTCATCCAGCTATCCTTCATTCATTCATCCATCTATCCTGCAAGGTGTGTGAGGTCTCCTGTGCCCCTGCCACTGGAGCTGTAGCAGTGAGCGCCAGGAAGTCCCACCCTCAAGGAGCTTGCATTCTAAACACTAAATAAGCAAGCAAAGCAAGACCTCGTGGCGATATGAAGATATAAATGGGGTGCTGCAGGGAACTGGGGGCAGGAGGAAGTGAAGCCGATTCAGGCAGGGCTGGTGGAGCAGGCCTCTCTGAGGGTGAGACATTGGAGTTGAACCTGAGTTGTGAGAAGGGGCATCTGTGAGAAGAACAGGAGGAAAGCTAGAGGCAGAGAAGGAGCCAGAGGGGCCCGAGCACTGGGACCCAGGCTGGGGCCGAAGGAGAGGGGGACAAGGACAGGCAGGGGCCTCTATGTCATGATAAAGGTCTTCCTCCACCACCTCCCCCGCCCCAAGCAATGGAATAAACAGGAAGTGGTAAAAGGGATTTGGGCTGAGAGGTGACAAGGTCCGATTTAGATCATTTTGGCTGAGCGTGGAAGCCCATTTCTAGAAGCAAGTACTTAGGAGCGCACACCCAATCGTTTTGCTAATTGTGTGTATTTTTAGGGCTTCAAAGGTCTTCCTGAAAGTCCATCTAAGGGAGTCCAAACCTCAACTAAAAAATCCTGGCATTAAAGAAAGGAAAAGGCGGAGCCCACACTCTGGAAGGAAATGATCTTCATGCCCCTGGGAAGGCCCTTCTCCTACCTGG
The DNA here is from genome assembly GCF_000412655.1 of Myotis brandtii. NCBI lineage: Eukaryota > Metazoa > Chordata > Mammalia > Chiroptera > Vespertilionidae > Myotis > Myotis brandtii. The sequence continues at coordinate 759 of NW_005316530.1, forward strand.
TGTCCCTGCTGGCCCACCTGACTTGGGGCCTGCAGTAGAGGGGGGGGGGCAGGGGGCTGCTCCAGCTCATGTACTAACCCTGACCTGTCGCTGCCATCAGATTGCAGCTCTTATCTGATGCCAGCGACACAGGTCAGGGTCTGTGCAGAAACCCTGGGAGTGGGGTGGAGGCAGGTGGTGAGAGAAAGTCAACCTTCTCTCTCCCAGGTCCTGCTTGTCACCCCCGCCCCGCAAACCCCAAACACACACACACACACACACACAC
>NW_005316531.1:0-1023 GCF_000412655.1 Myotis brandtii
CTCTCTCTCTCTCTCTCTCTCTCTCCTTCCCTCCCATTCTCTCTAAAAATCCTTGGGTGAGGATTAACAACAGCAACAAAAAGATACTAGCAAACGGAATCCAGTAGCATATTAAAAAGATTATACATTATGATCAATTAAATTATTCTGAGAATGAAAGGTGGTTTAATATACATGAATCAATCAAGGGAATACACCACATTAATAGAGCAAAGGGCAAAAACCCTGTTGATCATCTCAATAGATTAAAAAAAAAGAAAAAGAAAAAAGAACAACAAAATTCAACACCCTTTCATGATAAAAAGCAACAACACTTAATAAACTAGGAAAAGAAGGGAAATTCTTTAACATGCCTGCTTTTGCCACTTCTAATCAACATAGTATTGGCAGTTTTTACCAGAGTAATTAATCAAGAGAAAGAAATAAAAAGCATCCAAGCAAGAAAAGAAAAAGTAAGATTATTTCAATTCAGAGATGACATGATCTTTTATATAGAAAATCCCAAAGAAGCCACAAAAAAACTCTAAGAGCTGATAAATTTAGCCAAGTTGAAGGATCAATACAGAAAATCAGTTGTGTTTCTATGCACTAACAATAAAAAAATCAAAATAAAATTTAAGAAAATAATTTCATTTAAAATGGTATCATAAAGAATAAATACTTAGGACTAAAGGTACCCAAATAAGTGCGAGGCTTGTACACTGAAAACCACAAAACATTGCTAAAAGATGTTAAGAAGACCTAAATAAGTGGGAAAATCCCGTGTTCATGAATTGGAGAACAGCAATACTCCCCAAAGTGATCTAAAGAGTCCACGCCAATCCTATCAAAACCCCAACGGCCTTGTTTGCAAAAATGGGAAAGATGGTCCTAAAATTCATATGGAATTGCAAGAGTTCCTAAATAGCCAAAAAGTCTTGAAAAATGAAGAACAAACGTGGAGAACTCATACTTCCCATTTTAAAACGTACTACAAAGCTATAGCAATCAAGCAATGTGGACTTGGCATAGGGATAGCTGTAC
>NW_005316532.1:0-1023 GCF_000412655.1 Myotis brandtii
TTGACTTATCTCTGACTCTAGGCCGAGCCTGACCCTGGACCACAGGTTGATCCCTAACCCTGATCATAGGCCTCCATCCAGACTAATCTCTGATGCTGATCGCGGGCCTCAGCCTGGAGTGACCCATGGCCCCAGGAAGATACCTACCCCTGATCACAGGGTTCAGCCCAGCCGACTTCTGACCCCAGGCTGACCCCGGGGCCCTGATTCCAGCCCCAACCCACACTGCCTGCCTTGGGGAGTGAGTGAGCCCATGGGGATCCAGGGCCTCAAGGCGGGGAGTCTCTGGGGCACCTCAGGGCAGTTCTCATTCTGCCCTTCTTCTGCCCATCCCTCCCCTCTGGCTCCCACCCAGTGGATGCTGCCAACCTGGTAAGAGACTTCGTGGCCAGGCACCGGGGGAGGGAAAGAACTGGCTGGACCAGCCTGCGCCTCTGTTTGCACAGGTCTGGGTAAAAATAGCCTCAGCCCCGCAAGCCTCTCTCACTTCCTCCCTAGCCTGGATCCTGCCCAGGCCCAAGTCACTTGCCAGCTGTCCCTGCCCCGCGGCTTCTTCTGGCCTCAGTGGGACAGGGCTCAGGAAGATGGGGCAGGTGCCTGGACAGCCACAGTGGCTCTGATCAGCCCAAGTGACCCCTGACACCTGCTGCAGCCTCTGGGAAGCCATCCCATTGGCTGTTGGCTCTCTTGCCTGGTGGTGGCTCCAGATATGAGATTATTTATCCTCCCTGGGGTGTGTGGACATGTCTGTCCACTGCTGGAAGGGGGAGGCCCTGGCAGGGGGAAGGAAGCAAGGAGGAAGCCCAGGCCCTGCGATGGGAGCCCCCAGGGTGGTTGGGGGGAGTAGAATTTAATTCCCTGTAGGGGTGAGTTAGAGTGAGTGGGGGCTGCAGGCTGGGCTTAGCCTTTCTGGGTGCTGCAGAGCAAGAAGGGGTTCAGTGGGAACTGTGTTCTGAAGGGAACAGAGGGTCAGGGAGGGGAAGTCTTGGACTAGTGGTGGAGGAGGGGTGTGCGTGCGTGCAT
>NW_005316533.1:0-1023 GCF_000412655.1 Myotis brandtii
GTCGATGCTCAACCACTGAGCCACACCAGCCAGGCTCGGTGTATCTTTTAAGTGGGATTGGACTGAGCAGAGTAAGCTTTTTCCAATTTTTCACTTGATGTATCTTCGCTGATCTGCCCCTGTCAGGACCTCGAGGGATGGGCCTCCTGAAGAAGATCCGTTTTTGAGAGGTGTCTGTGGGGAGGAAAGGGACCCCTTTGTGCTCTGATGCCCCTTGTTGTTGGGGGTGGTCAGCCAAGGAAAGAAAGACTAGGAAAGAGGAGAGGGCTGCCTTGGCCTAATCCAGCCCCCACGGTCCACACTTGGTGTTCGTGGGAGAGGTCTGAGGAGACCTTGGGGCTCACCTTCCGGAAACTTGCATCGGCTTTCAGGCTCCCGAGCTGGCCTGGGCCTGGGCAATCCCAAGATGAAGACGGCCTGGGAGCCGGGAGACGGGATCTAGTCGCGGCTTGGTGTGACCATGACACGCCCCACTCCCCATCTGCAGAGTGAGCAGGCGGAGTGGACGTTCGCCTGTAATGCGTGCTTCGCAGAGGCCAAGTGCTCGCCCCCTTCTTTTTATTTGATCTCATTTTATCCCAGAGCAACGCTACAGGAGGAATCGGAGTTGTGATTACCGCCATTCTACGGAAGAGGGACGACGAGGCAATGAGGTGAGGTCGTTTTTCCGAATTCGCCCCAATGGTAAACGCAGGAGTCGGGGTTTGAACTCAGCGATGTCTGACAACCGAGCCCAAGTTCCTGACCTTCCACGCCTTACACTGACTTCTCCACAAGGACCACCACCAATGGGCCTGGGAATGTGAGGGAGGCGTCAGTGGGCTTGGATTAGACTTTCTATGCCTTTGTGCTCCTGTATTCCTTTATATTCTGACACCCCCGAGCTCCTGAAGACCAGGGTCTGGTCTTACTCCTCTTTGCATCTCTAGTATCTTGAGCATTGGCCTGTATGCAGCAGTTCCCATGAAATACCTGTTGAATGACTATAAGTGGAAGTCATTCATCAAGCCCCTCTTGAACTCG
>NW_005316534.1:0-1023 GCF_000412655.1 Myotis brandtii
TTTGTTTCTAGTTTTGGTGTGGAGAGGGTGGGTCTTTTCATTTTTGCAAAGTAGCAAGATAAAAATTGCACTTGGTTACCTCTAACAACTGTCTGTTGCAATAAGGACTCTGAAATATTAGCAAGGTTTTCTCATTTAACTCTCAGTGGAGCTGCCCTCTTTCAAGTTCTATTTCCATTACCAGTGGGGTACTGACTTGAGTGGTTTTGCTCTAACACACAAGGCCTGGGTGAAAAGCAGGTGCAATCAGGAGCATATGCATTTAAACACAGTTCGTGGAATAATATATTTCCCCCCGTACAAAGAGAAATAGAGTTCTCTGGATTTATAGCCACCAAGGAGCTTTATTGAAATTCTGAATATTATTTAGATAAATCATTGAGTTTTTCCTAGTCCCACCTCATGATTTGTGATGCTTTCCAGTGCCTCTGGGTCTAGAAATTAAAGAATGGCTTGTGCTTATCAACATGCGCCGTTCTTCATCTATGACAGACAGAGTATGGGAAATAGATTCGTGTTAATTTTTAATAAGATTCAGAAATAACATCCCTTTGGGGCATAGAAAAGAATATAGCTGTGCAGAGAGTTTAAGATACATTAAAAACCCACATCAAATATACATCAAAACACATACTTGAGTAATCAGGTAGTCCAAATAGCCGTCCACAAGAGCATCCATTTGCTGAAAATGTGTCTCAGGGAGGGTGCCCCTGCCACCCACACAGCTCACCATCTGTGGCTTTCCATTAACTCTGAGCTGGCACAAGCCCTTTGGTAAGTGTACCTCCACAGGCCTGCTCTCTGCTTGCCCAGCATGACTGGGAAGGTCACAGTTGTGAACAAATGTTCCTACCCGGTCTCCGTTCCGTGATGCATTATGACTTAGTGCACCTGTAGTGACTTAAGGACAGTCTCATGCCATTTTTAAAAAGCTATTTAAGAGACACAGGTACTGTGTGATGGCAAGGTATAACACAGAGGAACATGACCAAAATGTTAGTATTGAAGATTAAAGAAACACCT
>NW_005316535.1:0-1023 GCF_000412655.1 Myotis brandtii
TTTTGGCAGCCTCCCCTACCACCAAAACTGACCTGTAGAGGCAGCTACCATTGAGCTACTCAACACTGTCTCACTAGTGTGTACCTTATTGCTTAGTGTTCTGGGTCCTTCCAGGGAACATAGCCAGCTGGTGGATTCTCTAGTCTTATGTAAGAAATCCATTTTAGCATGCTTCTTTGGGATAGCATTCAACTGTCTGTATTAGTCCCACTCCTGCACCCCTAGCCCCTGGCAGCCACTGACCTGATTTCTGTCCCTATAGCTTTACCTCTTCAGAATGTCATATAAATAGCTCGTTTGACTTAGCAAAATTCTTTGAGATGCATTCATGTTTTGTACATACCAGCATTTCATTCCTTTTTATTTCTGAGTAGCATTTCTATTTCCATTTTCAAATTTTCAGAAAGATAAATTTGTTGGATCATCTCTATGCATACATAAGTGATAATGATGCAACAACTTTGGATGATCTTATCACATTTGCAGCAAGTAGGAAGTAATTGGTCTGCTAGTATGTTCCCCAGGTGATCATGTGTCGGAACATTTAGCTTTCAGTCAGGCTGCATGTTTGGGGAGATTTCACAAGTGGCTGTACTGGCCAGAACCCCAGTAACAGTTATAGGATTTTATTTATTTTTTCTCCAAGGGCCTAACTAACTTAGCTGATATATTTGCAATTTGCATTTTCTCTTTGGATTCTGCATGGTGATCTTAACTTTTATGGACTATCTGGACAAATACTAAATAAGTAAGTAGCTCTTAAGCCTTGAGAGAGATGGCTGATCCCCATCTGATAAATAGTTGTGGTTTTTAGGCCCAGGATTTGGAAAGATAAATGTATTTTATGGTGATCCTGTGGTCAGAAGACAAAGAACATGTTCTAGTTTAAATATTTTATTCTATTATAGTATAATCTGCTTTTTTGTTCTTCTAAGTCTGAGAAAAGTAGCATAACTCATTATTTAGATGTACTTGGGAGACTTACATTTATAATAACAATAGCAGTTTTAAATTCAAATGATA
>NW_005316536.1:0-1023 GCF_000412655.1 Myotis brandtii
GCTCTCAGGGCGCAGTAGCTGATGGCATTTTAAATGGTCGCCGTAAGAAAGGTCCGAACTTGTGAAGAATTCTTACGAGTTTATCTGAGCCAAACTGACCATTGCGGGGAAGCAGAAAGCTGAATGGGTTGGGGTCATGCTCCGGAGAACGGCAGTCCCTCTCCTTGTTTCATACATTACATCAAAGGAGGAGACGGAAGTGGGTTGGGTGAGCTCCATCGGGGATGGATTAGAGAGGCAGAGAAAGCAAATCGGGGAGGCCTCTGGGATGGGGTAAAAGGTGAAGTGGGAACAGGGGAGTTAATAGCCAACAACTAACGGGATAACAATAACAAGGAGAGGATTCTAGGCTCTGTGCCCGCCCACAGGCTGTGCCCCGAGGGGTCTGGAAAAGGGGATTTTTTTTTAGCCTGACTTTCCACAGGAATGCTCCCCTGGATGCCAAAGACACAGGCAGGCTCAGTCAAGGTAGAGGCTGACTTTGCCGCGGAGATTCTAGCCCAGGACATGCCCACCACCACCAACTGCGTGTACTCAGCAAGTTCCCATTCAGGCCACCCTCTGTGGTGGCTTCAGGCCTCTGAGCTGGTCGGGTAGCGTGGCCCCTGTGCGTCCACGGGTCTGCAGGGAACGGGAAAACAGTGAGGGGTCCCGTGGGCTGGTGCCTCTGGCGGGAGCGTGTGCCCTGAGGGGTGGGAAGAGGGGGTCACCCTGACATCCGGGTCAGTTAGTGTAGCTGCAGGAAGACAACAGACAGCTCAGGGGAGCTCTCCTTTTGCCTCCAGCTGAGGCTGGCAGTGAAGGTGATGGCTTCTGCCGAACTGGCCCAGCACTGGGGCTCTGGGTCTCGGGCGGCACCTGTCTTCCTCCTGCTGACCCGCCCGGGGTTCACCTGGTTGTCAGTGCAGCCGGAGGAACCTAGAAGGGTGGGAGGAAATCATTTTCCCACCCGGACCAATTCAGTGGTTAATTTCTTAAAATCGTCTTCCCTGTGCTTCCCGCTGTGAGAACGGAGCCTGAGAC
>NW_005316537.1:0-1023 GCF_000412655.1 Myotis brandtii
GGGGATGGCTGTCACTGTTCACTGTGGGATGAAGGCACATCTTCTGAGTAGGGATGGGATGATGGGTCTTAACACTTTTCAGTTTATTTGGGAAGTCATGTTTACACTCCTATATTCTGTGTGTATTTTTCAAAAGGTTTTCAGTCAGCGGGTTACAGCCTCTCAAGGCAGGCACAGAGGTTACTTGGATGTCTCTTTGGGTGGGGAACAAAGGGAGGAGGATGGCTCAGTGCCTGGGAGTGGAGGAAGAGAAATGCAGTGTTTCCCACTCCCAGCCATGGCCCTGCGAAGCAGACGCCTCACCCGATGCCCCAGTTTTGCTGTTAAATGGGGCTCAGAGCATCTGCCTTCTTATGTCACAGGATTTGAGGGAGGTGACTCTGATGTGGAGGTGTTAGAAAGGCATGGAAAATGCTCCCACTCAGGGCAGACCACCTTGACAGGAACACCTGGGAGGGCCAGGGATGGCCTGGGGGGTGAGGGGGTGGGAGGTGGCAGGAACCTTCCAGTCAGGTGGAGGGATGATCATTGTTGCATCGGTTCAGTGGCTGTTCTGGTTCTCTGCAGATCTGACCATCTGATTAACATGGAACTATTTTCCTGTGGCATCATTTCCAAAGGAAGAAAGAAAGAGGAATTTCAAAAATTGCAGTCATGATAATAAAGATAAACACAATATAAACAAAAAGAATAAACCTTGGTAGTTTGTGGAAACAGTCAGGATGCTCCAGGCTGGTTCCAGGACCAGATGGGCTGTGGCTGTGGTCGACCTTGGGGATCGCACAGAGGCAGGAGGGGAAGTGGCAGAAAGATTTCCTGTGGCTTCTGTAGGGGCTCTGGTCAGACTCCTTTCTCCACACTTACACCCTCTGCCTGAGATTCTGGAGACTCCTTCGGCTGCAGCATGGTGCAGGGCTGGCCTGTTTGTGTGCCAACTAATGAATGGTGGTCCATGCCAATTCAACACCAACAGAAACCTGCAGTTTGGGGTGCGATGAAGAAAGAAACCTTACTTAGTGCAGA
>NW_005316538.1:0-1024 GCF_000412655.1 Myotis brandtii
TTTTCTTTTTTAGATCCAATTCCCACAAGTCTCTCAGCTTTCTAATTATTCCATAATTTATTCATCCACCTCCAAATAGTTCTTAACTACCAATATCTTTTGCAAGTTTTACAAAACATATGGAGAAAGGAGGGTGTAGAGTTTAGGTTGAAAATAGCATCTTATATAAGTCCCTGATGAAGCTTCACCCAAATTACTAATAAGTTACCCTAGACTCTAGGGCTTAGGGCAAGAAGATACAGCATAAAAAAATGAGAAATTAGAAACAGCAGAAAAGTTTAGGTCTAATTATCTAATTTTAACAACAATTTATATAGAATTTTTAAGAATTAATGAAAATGTATCGTGAAATAGAAAAGCAGGCTTGTGATTTGATTAATGTTATTATTGCTGATGATGTGTGCAGTGTAAGCCTTGACAATCTGTTTTCATTCTTCTTTATGGAATGCAAGTACCTGACTTAAGCTTTGATTGCCAATAGATCCATTTAATAGAGGCATGGACTCAAAGAGGACTCTCTCCAATGAACACACTGCCAACTACTTGACTTGATAAAAAGTGGGGCCACCTAAGGTGCCTTTGTTTTTTAGAGATCTTGGTTTATTTTAACAACTGAGCATTTGGCTTCTTGTTTTTGTTTCTTTGTTTTTTCCTTCACACACTTTAAAACCCTGTTCCTGCTCTTATGTTTAAAATACACCAATAGTCAGTGAACCCACAAACTCTAGGGCCTCACCCTTGACCCAAATAAAAGCAAAACCCCAGGCCTGGTCTCTTCCTCTCCTTCTTTCACCTCTCTTTCTCCCTCTCTCTCTTTTCCTAAACCACCCTCTCTCCCTTCCCCCCACTCCTCCCTGTGTGGTCCCTGGTATGCGGTATTATTAGCAGGTCTTGTAAGTAATACACCTGTATCTTTTCAAATTTCCTGATGGTTATTGCCAAAGATCTTTCAATCATAATAAGAACCACAAGGACTGGTGTAGCCACAACTTTGACTATTGATAGGCTGAGACCAGTACAAAAC
>NW_005316539.1:0-1024 GCF_000412655.1 Myotis brandtii
TCTTTTGAAGTTAAAAGAATATTTTTGTTGTTAAAATGGTTACTACTAAAAAATAGAAATCAGGAAGCTGCGAGAATTTTATGCAAATTTTATCTTAAAGTCAAATTTCCACCTGGTCCTCAATGATCTCAGTCTCTACAGCTGAATAACTGGATTCTTATCTGAAGTTTGAAGGGATGTCACTTAAATTACAAAAGACTTTGATGTCTGTCTCACTAGCAGAATCCCTCCCTTACTATACTTGACAAAGCAAGTTGCCATTTTGAGGAAAACCCCATGGCAAGGATCCCATGGCAGCCTCAGTCCAACAGCCAGCTGGGAATTGAGGCCTCCTATCAAATGGCCATCCTGTTGGAATTCTGCCTGTGGCCATATCAATGAGCTTGGAAACAGATCCTTCCCTAACCAAAATCCCAGTGGTGGGCAGCACCTGATTGCAGCCTCCTGAAAAACCCTGAGGTACAGGACACAGTAAAGCGATACCATATTCCTCACCCACAGAAGCCATTAGATAATAAAGGTGTGTTCTTTTAGGCCGCTGAATTTGTGTCATTTGTTATTTAGAAATAGAACTAATACAAGCATTATTAATAATTATCCTTGGAAAACAGGCATAATCATGGAATAGATCAAGCTGAATAAGACATAGAAACATCCTAAATAAAATTATGCAGTGAAACTAATGATGTTTTTTAAATGGAAGTATTTGTCTGTTAAGTTTAATTCACCTACTCTTTTAAAATATGTTTTATTGGTCTTTTTAAGTTTTAAAGTTTGCAGTTGACTCTCAAAATAATGACAGTATTAGTCTGCAACAAAGTTAAACAGACAAATTATTTATTTTCATTTCATTTTTCAATTACAGTTTGCCTTTAACATTATTTTGTGCTAATTTCAGGTGTACCATATAGTAATTAGAAAATCATCTGCTTTGCAAAGTGTTCCCCACGATATTTCAAGTTCCCACCTGGAACCGCACACAGTTATTACAGTACCGTCCACTATGTGTTTAACATCCCAGTGA
>NW_005316540.1:0-1024 GCF_000412655.1 Myotis brandtii
GGCTCGCGAGCTGCAGTTTGCCGACCACTGAACTAGGTTATATATGCTAAGTGCTGGGAATAATAAAATTAATGATATACCCCTTAGCTTCAGGTATTTAATCTTTGACATGAACCCATAATTATGAAGTTTTATGAAGTTGATGATTATGGTATGTGAATTATAGTGTGGGATACAAAAGGTGCTGGTCCTAGTCTGGGTGAGTCAGAGATGACAAGGAAGACATTACCACCAGGATAGGGTGAGAGGTCAAGAAGGAATGATAGACAGTTTTATTTTTCTAAGACACGATTCTTGTTTCCCGCCTCCGGGATTCCCAGTTGCTGACTGAAGACATCCCCAGCTGCAGGGGTTGGCTGTCAAAGCCCTGTTTTATGCAGAGATGTATCTCCCGTGTTCCTTGAACCTTTTCCCCTTTCTGTCCATCTTCTTTCCAGCTGCTCTGGTCAGGTGATTATTGTCCCTCACTTCAGCCCTACACTCTGCCCTTTGGGACTTTTTTTCAGTTTCCTTTTGTCCACCAGGCTCCCTACATTTCCACCAGTCCAAACCCTGTTCATTCTTCACATTTCAGCTTTATTGCCATCTCTTTCAGGAAGTCTTTTCTAAGCCTCCCAACTACCCATTTCGCTCTCCCCTCTCTTTCTCTCCCCTTCCCTTTCTGTCTCTCTCTCTCTTTGGGGTAACAATTCCTATACCTTTTCCTCCTGAAATCATTTCTCTGTGTACTTGTCTCTCCTACTAGAATGTAAGCTTTCTCCAGTTAGAGAGCAGTGTGTGTTACTTATTGCTGAATCCCCAGTCCTAACACAGTGTTGTTCATACGTTGGGTAAGCACATTTGTGGCACAAAGCCCCAGGGGACAGGGAGCCTGGTTGAATTCAGCACCTGCCCTGAAGTTCTCTCTGTTCCCATTGTTTTCCTTTCTTTACCTGACTCGAGAAAATACGAGAAAGGAGATGCGAATGAAAAGAGAAATACATGGGTGATGTGTTTCAGAATATGTTTTGTATGTATGGTAGTG
>NW_005316541.1:0-1024 GCF_000412655.1 Myotis brandtii
AGCCTTTGTTTCATCAACTGTAAAATGGGTCTAATACCTATTTTTCAGAGTCATGGAGATTCAATGAGAAGAAGCCCTGGGGGTAGAATTGTCAGATTCAGCAAACAAAAAGGACAGGATGCCAAGGAAATTTTGAACATTTTTAGCATCAGTTACGTCCTGAATATTGCATGCTTATCTGATGTTCAGTTTTAACCGTGTCGTGTATTTTAACTGGCAGCCCAACCTGGGGATAAAGATGAAGGAAAAAATGCCTGACCTTGTGGAGCGCAGACCAGCGGGAGGACAGGCATGTAGAGCATAATTGCAGAGCAGCACCCTGTCTGTGCGCATGTCAGAGGTACAGGCAGGGTGCCGGGGAAACAGACCTCCCGCTCCGGGCTCTTAAGAAGTCCAGAATCGCCCTTGCTGATTGCTGGCATGCTTGTTAGACGTCCCCCGTGACCATGGGACTGACACCAGGACAGCACAAAACGCATTCACAATGAGACAGAGTTCAAGTCGGCTTTTCCATGGAGTAATCTGGGAAGATGAACTTGGTTTTCTTCCCTCGCAAAGCCAAGGGTGATTTCTGTTGATCAGGAAACAGACGATTTCTTTCTTCTAGTCATTTTCTGTAGATCATTTTAAAATCAAATGAAGTTAATTTAGAGGGAAAAAAATCACATTGTGCCTGACTTTATAGAATGGGCATCTCTCAGATAAACTGCTAGTAATTCATTATTCCGCTTCCCTGGAGATCTAGAGGCAAATTCGCCATGCGCCGCCCAGGCCTCGATTAGGAGATCCACAATTGGATCTTTGACTCCAAACTAGCATTTACCCAAAGCCTCTCTTTGGTAAAACGGCAAGCATCAAAATTCTGGGAGAACAGGTTGGGGATATTTTTTTGAAAGGCGAATGAATGGCCTGGTGTTGACCTGGGTCTGAGCAGCATCACTGAAGGCTTCCTGAATTTTCCCGGACATGCCAGGGGGTGTTTTAGGTTGAGGGGAGCCTAAAGACCCTGAAGGCCTAAAGACTG
>NW_005316542.1:0-1024 GCF_000412655.1 Myotis brandtii
GACCTGAAAGGGGCATTGTCTCAGCATCGCCGAGGGGAGGGGCCGAGGGGAGCAGTGAGGGCCCGAACCCCGGGGGCCTCCTTATCGGGGAGGACGGACGGGTCCAAACAAAACACATTACGGGCCTTTGCTGCTCTCCAGGCCCGGCCGCGGCCTTGATGGGCTCCCCCTGCCGCCCCCTCTGCGGAGGGCTTTCGCGGGCTGGTCTCCGGGACCTAAATCTAAACAAAACTCCCGCTGAGAAACGACAAGCGTTTGCGTGGGAGCCGAACAGAAACCGTCTGCTCGCGGAGCTCACGGCCGCGATCGGGGGAAAGTGAGGAACGACCACTGTCCTGAGGGGCAGCGAGGCCTCGTCATCCTCACGCGGTTCCACCCGTGGGCTCGGCGGACGCCGGCAGCGCCGACTCCGAGCAGGTTTCCTCTGAGGTGCACGCCTGCAGCCGGACACTCAGATGCTGGACGTGTTTTCGTACTTTCCCTCGGAGCAGCTGTGCCTGGACAGGCGCTGCGGTGAGTTTGAGGGAGGGATTCCCCGAACTGCGCCCTGTGAGCGGGCAGAGGGCACTGGTGTTCCCGCCGGTGGGCGTCTCAGGATGAATGGGGGTTTCAGGTCCTGGGACTCCCGTCGAATGGAACACGAGTGCGTTTAGAGTTCTTTCTCCGTGTGGCCCATGTGGCAGGCCTGACCTCCCCTGTGCGCGCTCTGCTTGGTTTAGATGCTGTTTAAATATTTTCTGAGTCAACAGAAAAAAGATCTTTAAGATAAAAACTTGGCTTTGTAGTTTCTCTGGAAATATCCAAAGACCTAGCAGCTGTGGGCCCCCCCGAGCCACAGTCCCCACCCCTCCCTGCTGTCCCCCCGCCCCTAGGCTGCATGTCGGTGTGTAGGTGGCTGACATGGCTGTAGCTTTAAGAGTAGGGCAGCATTTCTCTGCACGCAGGTCTTCACCAACGTGGAAATGCGGAAGATGACATCCAATCGGTAACAAGCAATAAAGCAAGTTCAGGTTGTGGGCAGTGC
>NW_005316543.1:0-1024 GCF_000412655.1 Myotis brandtii
ATACATTATGGTACTATGTTTTATATACTTAAATGCATCAGATACCATATTGTAGAAAAACATTCACTATTTTAAGTAGAATAGTATCAGTTTTACCCACAACTTTATAAAATATTAAACAATTATCATTTCATATTCTATTTGAAGATTATATTATTTCCTTTGGTCAAGTCAACTGTCTTTAATTAAAATATTAGTAATATTCTGGTAACAAGAGGTGGTAAATTCAGTGTAAATAAAATTTTGTTTGTTTTTCAGGTTAAATCAACATAACAAAGCTAGTTCAGTTCAACACTCCCCATTCTGTAAATGCTCTACAACATCCATTGCCCGATGCCATTAGACATTCCTGGGGATTGGCACAGGACCCATTTGCATTCTACAGAGTAAAGCACTGAGAAAGAATTTATGGAGATTGAAATGTGAGATAAATTGAGAACATAATTCCAAGCAGATGATTTCAGTTAATTAAAACTAGTAGTACAGGTTCCATATAAATGGTGCTGGTAATTTCCAGAATATATGAGGACATCTACTGAACTATACATTTTATCACAGTCTAATAAGCTGTGATAAAATGCTTTAACTCTAATGAGGATTTATGGAACCAACTGTGTTTATCAGAGTGATATTTAGTCAGCTCTGACACACTAAAGAGGGCCCACTTCGGTTTACCCATGCCCTTCCTTCTATTTATCCTCCTTTCCACCTACCTCTAAGCTCATTATATCCTCCATCAGAGAAATAAGAGAAAATCACTCCATCACCTTTAATGTTGTTGGCAAAACTTGCCTTGTGTGAGTGAGAACCGTAATGTCTGAGACTAAGCTGGAGAATATGGCCATGTTTCATTCCTGGTCATACAAGAAGAAACGAATCATTGATTTCCCAAACTAAATGATAATGAAACAACACCAATCAGCTTGCTCGGTATTTGGTTGTGTCTTTGCCTTTTAATCCATCTTGGCTAGTTGGCCATATCAAGAGATGTCACTAAGCCCTAGCCGGTTTGGCTCAGTGGATA
>NW_005316544.1:0-1024 GCF_000412655.1 Myotis brandtii
CCCCACTTTGCTTACTTGCCCATTTGTCTGTGTCCGGTGTCAGCCTCGGGACTGACCAAAGGCCAGAGGGGGACGGACGTGCAGGTAGAGAAGACCCTGGGAGAGAGCAGCCTGCCTCTTCCCTCACATGCTCTCTGCTTCTCGGATTCCTTCCTTCCCTTTTCAATCTCCCTGTTACGCTCCCAGTGCAACAGGGAGGGTCTCTCCCTCCTTCGTCTCTCTAGTCTCTTCAGTAACTGAATGCTCTCCCATTTCGCTGCCCAGGCCTCGTGCGGACGGGCTCCCTTTGATTGCTTGTGACTCCAACCTCAACGCAAATTTAGCGCCTCGTTTCCTGGAGGAGCCAATATTCCTCCTCGATTATCTCCCTGCAGGGGGACAGGCGCCTGCAATCCAAGGAGCAGTCTATGTCTGCCCCCCACCCCCATATGCTATGAGTCCACCCAGCTCACAGTCCCCAGAAGGATGGATTGAGCGGGGTGCAGGGGGTTCTCACGGGAGCACAGGGGCTCCAAGAGCGGGAAAGGGCAAAGGAGGGGGGCGGGGACAGGGCGGACTGTGGGGAGCAAACAGAGCCTCTGGACACCTGGCTTTCACCAAGTTTATGGGCAGATTCTCAAAAATGGAAGGTGGGGATGGGAGCAGTTTGACCTTTGCTCAGATAATTCTGGAACTTCCTTCCTAAGCCACTCCTGAAATCCTGGCTTTTCATTCAGTTCCCCCTCCTCCCCTACACAATGGGCATGGAGCTGGCGGAGGAAGAAGAGGGTGACCTTGGAATCATGTCCTTCACCCTGGAATGCAACAGGCCTCTACCCCAGCATCCTCTGCACCTTGTGTCTTTTCCTAACAAGACCACCTTCTTCCGGCTGGGAAGCCAGAGAGGCAGGCGTCCTCTGGGGGCTCTGATGAGGGAAGATGAGAAGACATGTGTCAGCCCAAGAGGCTGTGAATTGGAGGGATGGGGCTGGAGCCTCTCTGAAGGAAGATGATGGAGGAGGAAGGGCAGTCTGAAATAAGAGCC
>NW_005316545.1:0-1024 GCF_000412655.1 Myotis brandtii
AAAAAAAAATGAAGCAGCAGAGATGAAAGAAAATATTGAGGTGGTTTGAGAATGGTTCAAGGATTTTTTTAGAGATATACATATATATATATATAAATAATTGACAAGCTAAATTGTTTTCAGATAATTGACAAATGTAAAAAACTTGCAGAAAAAATAGTAAAACCTAGAGGACAATGAAAGTATCACAGAGAACAGGTGGCGGGGGGGGGTTGAATGGTTCACATGTGAACGTGACCAGTGCTTTTCATGACATGCGTGGTGATCCATTTGCAAGTCACAAAAGCAATTAAGTGGTTGTGGCCAGTATTAAAAAGGAGGAGGAAGAAAATAGAATAAAACTGGAGGCATCACAATGCAGCTTTGAAACGTTTACCTCATGTGTATGTGTGTATACACTCTGAGTTGCCATGAATGATGCACTTCCTATTCTGAGTTGAGGTAAAAAATGTTTACATGTCACAGTATTAGGCTGAAACCTTATAGAACAAAGAGCAAGTGGAGAAGGGATTCCACCTCCAGATGATAATCCTCTCCAGTCCAAAGGGGAATAAGAAAGGAGAAAATCATTGGATCCAATCAGAACCTTATGTTCTGACGCCAAACTGATGGGGCCCAGCTAATGGAGATGGATTGACCTGCTGACCTGCTGGATGCACCATTAATACTTTAGAGGCTCCTCACATGAAAGAACTGCACTCCTGGATGCGTTGGATGCTTCGCTCCCTGCTCCTGTAGCAGTTGAAAGAGTATGCTTCCTCTGGCTGGTGTGCCTACACCTTGCAGCCTTGACTAAAAACTCCCTTAGGTTTAAGGGGTTGAATGCGCCACTCCTGGAGTCAGTGGTTCTCAGTTAAATGAAATCATAGCAAGATCTGCAATGCTGGGGAGGGAGAAGACTGTCCCCGGTTGGAACATAACCCAGTGTGTTATCAAAATGCACAGGGAGCAAGTACAATGTGCTGTCTGGGTGAGTGGTAGAAGCACTGCCATCAAAGACAAAGAAGGGCAGGGGTCAGGGTAT
>NW_005316546.1:0-1024 GCF_000412655.1 Myotis brandtii
TTTATTTATTTATTTATTTATTTATTTATTTTGCAAGGCCACATTTAACTTATCCTGAAAGCCTTGTTTGGATGATCTCTTTCTCTCAGAAATATTTTCTGACATCCCTCTTCTTAGCCGAAATTAGTCACTTCAACTTGAACTTCTTTAACATTATTTGTAGACTTTTATATTATTAATCACCTTATATTAAAATTTCCTATTTATTTGTCTTTCCCCCTACAGGTGGCCATTAATTCCTTGAGGCCAGTGAGTATTATTTGATAGGTGTTTATGATACAAGGCAAAGAGTGCCACACTTGGGTATAATTTTACTTAAATGAACTTTTCCTTTCCTTTAAAGGCTGTTGTTTGAACATCTCTTTGTTCTCCAGTTCTCCCCTAAAATAACTGCAGCCTTCCTGGTTATTGGGTAGAGCTGCTGGGGTACAGAGAGTGAATACTCATACTGTCACTTGTTCCAAGGCTAAGGCAGGCACCATCAGTTAACTGCTGCGCTTTATCACACAACCTGGACACTACCTCTACGTGGTAGCTGCTATTAACGGACCAGAATGGCAATTGTGACAAAAGCTACTTGCTCTTCTTTTACTTCTCACAGGGTCTTATTTTTCTTAAATCTTTCCTAGATGCAACAGGAAGCCTCCCTTCTTCTCTAAAACTGTGTTCTCTGGGTTTTTTTAGGAATTCACCTGGCCATCTTCATGGGTGTATGATCTTCAAGCAATGAAACTCAGATGGATTTTCATTTTATTTAGCAATTTATGATTCTATTTTTTTAGTAATTTAGTACAATTCTTTTACTCCTTATATATAAACAGATAGTATTAGGCCCACTATTCAGAGGAGGGGGCTGGGAATCCTTACCCTTTTTAGAACAATTATAGCAGGGGAGATGTTAAAGGGGATGAAGGTGATATTGTACCTCCATAGAGAGATTACATTGTACTTACATTGGAAAAAATGTAAAGGAGTGAGGAATTCATTAATGACCATTACCTTTTTCTTGATCTCTTGTTCTCCA
>NW_005316547.1:0-1024 GCF_000412655.1 Myotis brandtii
CGATGTGATGCCTGTGGTCGGGAAGGAAGGCCCAGGAATGGAGTGAACCCCAGCCAGTCAGTGCCGGGCAGGGAACACAGATGAGGTGGCCATTTTAGGTCATCAGAATGAAGAGGCACCACGTGCAGATTCAAAAGGGTAAATTTAGAGCAATTAAAAGGAAGTACTTCTACACCCAGCAGGTAGCAAGGGCACGGAATTTGTTATTCTGAGACCTGGTACAGGCTGACCACCTAAAGAGGGTAAAAGAACGTGAATGAGATGAGTTGCTAAGAAAAACTTAGGCTACTTTGGATATATCTGTAATGTTGGGCTATTAATTTGAAGGCAAGTAACTGTGGCGGCTCCATACCAACTTCAGAAGCATGGAAGCACAGAGAATGGAAAATCTTTGCATGTAACTCTGCTGGGAAATGTTCACCTTTTGAATTTCCCACTCCCTAATTAATATGCTCGAATCCTCCCCCTCCTAACCAAAAAGAAAATAAAGCAAAACAGATGACAAAGCAGAAGAAGAACATTCTTTTGATGCTGCCATTCCTCAAACTGCCAAATCTTTGTCTTCTTCCCATCACTGCCAAATCTCTTCAAATAGCTGGTTATACTTGCTCATCTCATTTTGTTGCCTTTCATTGCTCCTTAAATTAATGCCTTTTAACTTGTATCCTAACAACTCCACTAAAATGTCTTTCTCAAGGATGCTCAAAATCCCTTAGCACCGAATGCCACAAGGTCTCTCTGCCGATTCCTCCTTTTTGTGTGCAGCACTGGGAGAGCTCTGTGGTCCCTACAGATTTGAAACCCTCATGTCCTTCAAGAGATTTTGACTTCCTTGGGAATGGGGACTGTGACTTATTTATCCTTGCATCCTTAGTAGCTAGCTTAGTTCCTGACACATAATAGACACTCATGAAATATTACTTAATTAAATCCCCTATAAAATGGCCGATGGTGTTGAGTGCCAGATCACCATTTTTGACAGATGGCGACTGCCCAGTAAATGTTTGTTGAATGAATGAAAAAA
>NW_005316548.1:0-1024 GCF_000412655.1 Myotis brandtii
AATTAATTAATTACAGGCCAATATTCCTAATGGACATAGTTGCAAAAAGCCTCTACAAAATATTAGCAAACTGAGTTCAACTTCTAATCTCCCTGTAATTCTCCTAAAAGGAGACATGACATGAGTTGATGTCATGGGCTGAAAGGAGTTGGAGGAGGAAGGCAATGGAGAGTTTCATTCTCACGCCCCCAAGTTCACAAGTTCCTGATCTCATCATCCACACAGTGGCTGCCATTTGTTTTTCCTGGAGGGACAGTATGTGGATTGGAGACAGCAGGAGGTGACACGTTAAGATGCCATGGGGTTCAGCCAGAGTTTAGCTTCTGCACATTAAATTGAATCAGAAGTCACTCTCCCTCTATAGCCATCATGTTAAGCTGTCTTGGAGAGATTTGAGAAAATCTTTAAAGGAAGGGATTGTTGTAAAGAGTGTGGAATTTCATGGTTTTCTCGGTCTGTAGGCAAAAATAAAGTTGGTTAGTGAGTCAATGTGGGCTTTTAATTTTTCTGTGAACCCTCCAGGTGGCCATTCTGTGGAATGATGGGAAATGAAATTATTGACTTTGGGAGTTTGGTCTGTGTTGCTATTAAATCATCTCATGCTATTGCTTAAGGGAGGTTCCAAAAGTCCTTTTCCTGTGTTTTTGATAGACTCCTTTCCCACAATCATACTATCCTTTCCTTTAAAATTATTGTCAATGTTGCTAGTGCTTGGGAAATATTAAACACAAGTAAATGCTTCCCTATTCCCCGTGGCTAACTTTTCTTTCTGTTAAATAGTCTGGTTTGGTAAAAACAAAAAGGATCTTTGCCCTCTTGAGAAGGAAAAAATAATAATGTCGCCCCAACCTGTTCCATTTGTCAGTGTCAAGGTTTAGGCTGAGGGAAAGGAAGCGGCAACAGTGGCTGAAAGACATTGTCCTCCTCCATACGGTTATGTTTGCTTGTCTGTAGTCCTTGCTCAGAAACTAGAGGACAGCTGCCACTCCTGAAGGTGTGTCGCATTTGTTTGTGTGAGGCTGTT
>NW_005316549.1:0-1024 GCF_000412655.1 Myotis brandtii
GCAAGACCCTCCACCAGCAAAAAGATGATGACTCGCTCTTTTGTGAAACTCTCTTTATTGCTGTGGTCTGGAACCGAACCTGCAGTCTCTCTGAGGACTGCCTGCATTTATTAAACCTCTGCAGCAGTGATGGTTTTCTAAACTTTACGATGGCAGGAAAAGTGAAAAAGACAAATAGACTTCTCTTTCTAGTATTTAAAAAAATCCAGAAAACCAACTCCTTGAACAAGATGTCATAGAAGACAATATTTGGAGCCATTGGACAGAGGCACATGCAGTAGTGAGTGAGTGAGAGCCTGGCCCAGGAGCGGGTCTTAAGCAGAACATGAGTGACCACAGGGAAGACGGGGTGGGGGTTGCAAGGAAAGAAGAGAACCAAGATGGAATCTTGGCAAGGTCCCCTCCTACCCACCTCTGGGGCCTGCTCCCCAGCTACAGGACCCTCCTTCAGAGCCTGAACCCCCTCCGCTCTCTGATTGGAGTTCGGGAGGTTAAATGAGTCATTTCCTTTGCAGGTGCTGTGATCAGGTGTTCTCATTCTAAATATAAAACTCCAAGGCTCATGTGCAGATATCCAGAAAGCTCAATTAATCCCAAACTCCTTCCCACAGAGCTATCCCAAAATAAAATCTTTGGCATATGTAAAGTGGCTTAACTTTTTTCTTGTCTTAATGACGGAATTTAAGTTCATGAAGGGTTTTTATGAGGATTGACACTGAGCTTTCTTCCCCAGGTTCATGGGCAGCTGAGTAAGAAGATAGGTGCTCAAATTAAAGCTGGAATGTTTATGGCTAAACAAAAAGAACTTCTTAACCCACAGAGAGACTAAATGTAAGAATTGGCTATATGGAGCAGTTAGGGAAGTTGCATCTCTACAGACGTTCGAGGAGAAAAGAGACATGTCAATTGTCTCATTGACATTTATCCATAGGGCAGAAAATATATCATATCATATTAATCTGTACATACATCTAACATAGTGCCTGGTACATAGTAGATAAACCTACCTGAAAAGTAGATAAAT
>NW_005316550.1:0-1024 GCF_000412655.1 Myotis brandtii
GTTCTGTTAATATGGCTAATTTTCTTCGATGATTCTTATCCTGGGCTATACCTTGATTTTAATGAACCTCATTAAAACTCATTTTTAAAAAAGTTTGTATAAGCACTTACCCATGATAGGTTTGTTTACAAAATATATGATTTTTCTTTTCTCCTTAAAGGCTTCTCTCAATTCTCTCTCATCTCTTCTGCCAAACAAAATAGCAGACAATCCATTGATTCAAAAAGTTTTGAAATTCTAATTAAGGTGTTAGGATATCAAAAGTCAAATCTATTATCTTAATTTCTATGATATGTTATCAACTATGTCAAGAATTCAATGTCTAAAGTAAAAAATGCATCATAACTGCTTTTACCAATTTGCTACAAGTTTTCAGCTACTTTAAATTATATCCCAAGCAAATCTCATCTAGAAACTTGTAATTTTAGAATACTAACTGACATGGAGCACAGTTCTGTTCTCAGCTTGAAGCACAAGTAACTTGAAAATGTTACCTAGGGACGCAGGTAAATAAGTCTTAAAAACTTATATTTATAGTAACTGACCATAATTGTAACACCAGTGATCAGTTCTAATCCAAATGTACTTGGCTAAAATTATTAATCAAACAGCTACATAGGGTGAGGCTCAAAACAAAGAGGTAATCAGAAAGATATGGGGGAGCATAACAATAGGAAGGTAAGAAATGGATATCTTAAAAGGAAGAAGTATTCTACTTGGTCTATATTGAAAGTGGAAAAGAAAATTCTTTTCCAATTTCTAGCACTAAGATGGTCTTATATCTGAAGGACTAAAAATAGTAATCGGAGTTATTAATGCTTTCCATGCACTTGCTTTAATAATTTACCTTCTGAAATTCTGTTGTCTACAGAGTTGATTTTAATGTTAGTACTATCTCTAGACAATTGCCCAGCTAATCTATGGACTACTAGTTAATTGAAATCCAAGATATTTATTTCATCTTGACTTAGACTTAATTCTCCAGATCCACTATTTCCTGAAATCCATCCCAATTTAATGCTTC
>NW_005316551.1:0-1024 GCF_000412655.1 Myotis brandtii
AAAAAATTATTAGTAAGAAATAAATTCTATAGAAGTTTAGAGAAGATGGAAGTCAGTGAGGGCTGAAATAATGAGATGACTTTTAACAAGGAGACTTCCGTTTAAAAAAAAACAAAAAAAGAAAAGAAGAAGGGTATGTTTACTTCCTTCCCTAAAATTTACAAATATTAATAAAAAGAAAAAACAATTATTACAGGAAACTCCATCCATTATGAAACTAGGGAGTGGTCACAATCCCAAACCATTGATAAAAAGATATGTCCAATACAGAAAATAAGGACAAAATGAAAAGTGGAACTCCCACAATTCATTAATCTCAAGCAAAGTCCAGATTTTTAAATTAAATCAGAGTTCAGAAAAGTTCTATTAACCACAGAGATAACATGATACCCAAACAAACCTCTGTCTCAGTCTTGGCTGAGGCTGGGAGGCACTACCTGCCAACTGCTTCCACATTGCAAATTGAAGTGCTAACCCAACTTGGACAAAACCTGCAAAGGAAGTTTTACAATACTTAGCTGATCACCCACCTCTGAGTATTTTTTTAAAGGGTGGAGGTGGGGAGGACTTAGATCTAAAGAAGAGATGGAAATTGGGGAAAAGGGATTTCTTTAGAGAGAATTGTCAATAAGACTCTAGAATCAAAGAGGGATGGATTGGTGCTTTAAACCTCACCTCTAGCCTAGTAAAGGGGGCTTCAAGGATATCACTCTGAAAACTTTATATTTGTCTTTGGGAGATTAGGGACTCTGTGGAATGGTTATCTGACTTCTACCTGAGAAACCTAAGACTAGCATTTGATTGAAGTGATCCACCACAGCAGAACAGAACACTACCACAGTTACAAAGTAGCTGCACTGTCACGTATAGCTGGCCAAGGTGAGTGTCTCTCATTTAAAAATGTGTGCCACTTGAGTGTTGCCTTGGGCTTTAAATCCTGGAATGAGGAGACTTCTGCAGAAAGAGGCTGGAAGTATACCACTGGATGTCAAGGGACTGACAGAAATATCATAAACAACCAGCC
>NW_005316552.1:0-1024 GCF_000412655.1 Myotis brandtii
TTTTCATTGTTCACGACCCACAGGTTGAGAACCGCTATGCCTACAGGGTTATAAATTGAAGTCTTCTGAATTATTTCCTACTTTTTGGAAAGTTAAATTAAATTAGCTGAGTCAAACTTGAAAAGATTGTTGACAGAAGCTATAATTTAATAGCTTTAAGTAAAACACAAAGCTATGAGAGAATTATATTCCTAAAGGGAAATACCAATTAGCTGAGTGGAAGCTTTTAATTTCATGAATACTTTGGGTATGAGACCACAAATTATATTGAGAAAAGGCATCTTCTATCTCCTCTGGGTAGTTGTTCTTTTATATTCGTTTACCAGTATTCAATAAAAAAGCATTAAGTATCAATTTTTTGGACAAGTCTAGGCCATAGGTCCCACCTCAAAGAGTTGGCAGTCAACATATCTCATTATTTGGATATACTTGAGCATTATTTTATAATATAAAAGAGGATCCAGGTGATGAAGAACATTGCTTTTACCCACATGGCTGGGATTTCTGGATTATTTTTCTTTTCTAGATTGAAGTGGTACAAGATGACTCAATCAACATTTTCTGAATCGGGGCTCTGCCAACCATCATGCCAGCCATTTTCACAGAGATTAAAGTAGGCAGACTGTACAGGATTGATTTCAAAACTGTGCAGTGCTGTATAAATTTCTACTTTTAAGCATACTTAGGATTTAACCAAATAGTAACTGATTTTCAAGGGATTGTCTTTATACTAATTATATTTCTCTTTTAAGAAATATGTGGTATAGAGCCCAGCTTGAAGCACTTAAAAATCTTACTGCCAAACTATCCTGTGACATAGCCTAGCCCATTAGGACTATTTTTCTATTTCATAAATTTATAGGGACCAAGTTTTTAATAAAATGCTATATATACTTCAAGCCTTGATTAACTGCCTTTATAAATTAAATTTTATGGTGTGGGAAATTTCTGCTTATAATGCAATAACAAATCATTATTTGAGGGCACCTTTATTCTACATTCACAGTGATAGTAAATGCTTTAA
>NW_005316553.1:0-1024 GCF_000412655.1 Myotis brandtii
TTAAATTCATTAGACAGAGACCTTCCATTTAAAGCACATTAGTTTCTCCACTCTTCTGAAACCTTTAGCCAGAGGTGGAAATTTATAAGGTCTAATGCGGTATCCAACGGGAAGCACATTAGATTGGGATTTTGTTTTGGAGTAACACCTGGCGCAGTTTTACCTATGACATTAATAAAGCTTATTCTACAGAGTCCCTCACTTATTCCTGTGTCTAGTTTTACATTTTCTAACTTTATTATTTTAATTAAAGCAGCATTTCTCAACCAGCACTACTCTCATTTTTGGATGGAATAGCCCTTATTGTGCGGGGTGTCTTGTGCACGGTGGGCCACGTAAGCAGCATTCACACCATCTACCCATTAGATTCTAGTAGCTAACAATAAAAAAGTGTTCAGGTAGCTCCAAAATCTCCAGCTGGGAGCTAGGGGTGATCCCCATTTGAGTATCACAGATTCAAAGCCTCCCTTTCTCTCAAATTGTATAAGCTTTAGCCACACAAAGCCTGCATCTGGCCTAGATAGCACTTATTAAAAGAAGCATCATTGAAGGTATAATATCACAATATTATGTAAATGAGTTTTTTTCTAAATTCATACAATTTTGTGACTTTTAACTAGCAATATAGCTATTTTGTTTTATTGAACTTGTAAGTGACAAGCTCACTAACTTAAAAATGATGTACTTCATTTCATAAACTCCATTTAATTAAATAGCACCCCTTATAAAGAAAATGTCATTAAAATGACTGTGGACTGTGAGTTCAGGCTGTATACACTATTTATGTGTTAGGTGGGTACAATGAAGATGGAAGCTTTGTGACTAGAAGTAGTATCTACTTCTGTAATTGATGAAGTTAAATGTAAAATATGAGGCCCTTTGTGGTATGTTATATACTTTCTTCTACAAATTGAAAACGTTATGAAGAAATGTGAGCCCTTGAACGTAATTGTGCATTGCGGTTAATGCATTCAGTAGCAATGAAAGATTATTTTTCCCTTTGTAGGATAATCCATGAACACAT
>NW_005316554.1:0-1024 GCF_000412655.1 Myotis brandtii
TCACTTTTTTGGCTTCATGCTAACACTTAATATCTGATTGAGGAGAGAGAAAAGGAATATATAGTACTATCCACAAAGGAAAGAAAAATATATAAGTGAGAAAATTTTTCTAAAATCTAGCAAGCAACACTACTCAAACTGCAGAGAAAACTATTCCCAAATGTCTCTAGGAGAGTACCTTTCTAGACATTAGATAAGGTCCATATGGCATTTAAAATGACATAGGAACAAGGCCTCAAATAGGACAGACTTTTAATATTACTTCTTTCAATTTAATATGAAAGTAAACAAATATAATCAATTCTGAACCAATGTGTTATCAGTGAGGTGTCCTCTGTGATTTCCAAGTAATTTCTTTATTTTATATAATGGTCATTAAGTTATTTATAATGTTCCCTATGTGTCATTTTAATACCTGAAATATCTTGAATGATGTCCCTCTATAATTGCTGAAATGATAATTTATCACTTATATTCTGTTTTCTTGACCAATATAGCATATGAGGTTTATCAATTTTATTGAGCTTTTTAAAGAACAAGCTATTAATGTTGTTTTATCTTAGAGTTGTCAGATTTAACAAATAATAATACAAGCAATCAGATTCAAATTCAGATCAACAATGGATATTTTTGTATGCATCCTTATGTATTTTGTATTTTTGTGCTTCTGGATCCATATACTATTTATGGCATGCTAAAAAACATGCTTTATCTAAAATCTAGAGTTAACTGAGTGTTCTGAATTATATGTGGCAGCCAGCTCTATGTTCTCTATTTTAGCCTGTTCCATTTTGTTGATTTCTGCTCTTTCTCTGTATAATACTCTTTCTTCTACTCAATAGATGTTTTCTTTTAAAACATAATAAAATATAATACAGACATTATATGTATTATATATTGTTACATAAAATATATATAAAGTCTATAATTTTAGTATTGATTATATATTAAAATGAGTACTTTGGGTTTAACACTTGTTAAGTAATCTATGTATATAAAAACCTAAGCAACCTTTAGGACTGAA
>NW_005316555.1:0-1024 GCF_000412655.1 Myotis brandtii
AAAAAACCACACAGGTATTACATGTAAGGTGGGAAAACAGAATGTGATTTCACAGAGAGCCCAAGCCACTGCCTCATCACATGTAGGTGATCCGTAAGTCGTGTCCAGTCAGTATGAAAAATGGCTCCTTTCCTGTGACCTCTGTCAGCGGAGCCCCCGCTTCTCCTGGTTTGGTGGCTCTGTCAGGGGAACCAGAGACCACCCAGCAGCTCAGACCTCCCACCTTTCTGGTGCTCAGACCACATACACTACTTCAACACTGATTAAATTCCACCAATAAGAGAACCACAGTCATTAGCACTTATTGAGCACTTACTATGTTCTAGGTACCACAGACTTGCTTCCTTACTCCTCCTAATGACCACATCATAGCAGAAGGATGACCAGGTGGCTAACTCACCTGCTCCAGATCACATGACTGGCAAGTATTGGAACCCAGACCGTCCAGTGCAGCCAAAACTTCTAATGACTGTGCTAACCACTTCTTACCATGCTGCACATGGAAGTTGGGTCAAAGGTCTAATGTGTGCCCACATGGAGCCTGATGCCTACCACATGCCAGCCTAGGGCCGAGCACCTACTGTGAGCTAACCTGGGATTGAGGGCTTACTGTGTGCTGAGCTAGAGCATGCAGAACAGAAAGCACAATGTCACTGTAAGTGCTATAAAAGTAAAAACAATGATATAAAGTAACAGTAACGATAGCCAATGTGCAGTGGGGGCCTGTGCTCTCATTTTAGATGTAATATATGTAGCCTTCCCAGTCACTCTCAGAAAGAGGGACTATCAGGATCCCCATTTTACAGACCAGAAAACTGAGGTACAGAGGAAGGGATGTCCTTGCCCAAGGACACACAGCAAGTGAGAGACAGAGTTGGGATGTGAATCTAGAGCGTTTCTGATTCCCAAGTGCCCTGGCTGTTGAAATAAAAAAAAGGGCTAGCACTAGGCTGGGTGGGTGGCTGAATCCTAGATGGGCTGAGGAATAAAAAGGGAATTCCACCTGGAGGGAATCTCCAACATC
>NW_005316556.1:0-1024 GCF_000412655.1 Myotis brandtii
GAATGTCTGTGTCTGGAATCTTCATTTCCAACAAAATGCAGGGAGAGTGGTGTGGAAACTCCATTTTCAAAGATCTGCCACCAGAGTCTGCACATCTACATGTTGATTGGGGAGGGGGGGTGGAGAGTAGGAATACACCACGTGGTGACAAACTGCCTTTTTGATTCTTCTAAGCCAGCAGGGTTCTGATCCCTGATCACATGAGCACTGTTCCTTCCTGTAAAATCAGCTAAAAAAACGGGAAGACTCAAGTGCAAGACTCGAATCCATTCATCCACCCGCTCTCTCTTCTCTGTGCCCTTTATTTATTTGTGAAGATTCTTGCTTTCAACTAAAGGGGCACAGCTCCAGAGAAAGACAAATGATGCACAAAGAGAAAGGAAAATCGCTTCCTGGACCTGAATATTTAGTGATGAACCAAACCTTCCAAGAGGGGAGAAAATATGATTCTGTTGCGAAGAGAAAATAAATGTCCTCCAAATCAACGTGAAAATGGAGACCCAGGGAAGTGAACGCAGCTTTGGAAGGATGGAGGCAGAGACAATAAATGATATATCAGACATGGCGCTCTGCTTGGAAATTGCAATTCTAAATGTCAGACGCCGTGAGCCTCTCTCGCTCCCCCCATAATTCAAGACGATTCACAAGAGATAACCTCTCTTCTCTGCTGTAATAATATTCTCAGGCTTGTATCCCAAATAAACAACATTGGTTACTGCTGTAAGCACCACCTTCTCCATTATCCCACACCACTTAAATCAACAACCCCTTTCCCTGTGTGAGCTGAATCCCAAGCCCCCATCCTTACACTTTGCTGCAGACACTCCCTGTTCTGAATTCTTGGTCCTCATCTCCAGTGTATTGAAAAGCAGGCCAGCATTGCCCCCATTCATACAGGAGTTTTCCACCACTCTAGATACGATGGGCACATCTTTATCTATATATATTTTTAAAACTGGTGCTTTTGCAGAGTGTGGATTTTTTTTTATATTATTAATCTTCCTGGACTTCAATTCAGTCATCT
>NW_005316557.1:0-1024 GCF_000412655.1 Myotis brandtii
GGGTGAGTCCAGACCTGGGGCTGGTAAAGTAAGCCTGGACTATCTTGTGCCCAAAGAGTGACAGGCACAGAGCCATCTTGAAGGAGCTCCCACTGGCCAAATCAGGGACAGTCTGAGCATCAGGGTAAGTACTGTAATAATAGTAATGGATTATAACCCATTGAATAAAATCAGAATCCATAGATCCATACGGACAGAAGTAAATAAATTAGTAAAATGTGTACTAATATAAATGCAGAAGGAACGATAGAGTTTGAAAATCAATATGGTAATTTGATTCAGTAAGAGCCATCTGTGTACTATAAGGAATAAGATATTCTCAAAACTTCAAATAATCTCCCCAGGGGTTAGTACTCTTCTAGAAACTTGGAGGACATGTCCAGGACTTGGTGATCAAAGATAACATCACCAATAAGGGAACGAGTCACAATCGCCTGCAACCTGCTAGGATCACCTGAAGAACACAGCGTCACTTTGGGGGTATTCCTACCACCTATGCATAACCTGAGACCAATGGAGTATCAGATTAACCCAAACCAAGGGACAAACTACAAAATAACCAGCCCCATTTCTACAAAATGTCAAAGTTCAGAGGACAAAGAAAGACGAAGACTGACGCATATGAAGAAAACTAAAGAAACATGACAGCTGAAATGCAGCAGGTGATCCTGAATTGGATCCTGGACCTGAAATATTCTCACTGCAGAGGACAAGCAGGACAATGGGTGGAATCTTAATAAAGCCTGTGGGGTAAATAAAACTTAAAAAACTAAAAAAAAAGAAAAACCACCTATATTATTAAGGATGCATACGGAAGTGGTAAAACTTTATATAGAAGAGCAAGGAAATTATTATGCCAACTTCAGGAAGGACATTTCCTCTTGGAGACTGGGAGGAGGAGGTGGTGGTACAGTGACATACACAGATGATCACAGCACTGGCAATGTTCTATTTCTTAACCACTTGACTGGTGATTAACTGTTCTTGAAATAATTCTGAACTTTACAAAAGTCTTATGCGAAGT
>NW_005316558.1:0-1024 GCF_000412655.1 Myotis brandtii
CATTATAGAGGGCAATCTGCCTTTCTCAAAGTCCACCAATTTAAATCTAAATCTTATTCAAAACACCTTCACAGAAGCATCCAGAATAGGTCCAGCCAAGTTAACACATAAAAATTAATGATCACACCCGGAGAGTAGGATCCCACAAACTCACGTTAGGAAATACTGCTTTAGCTGGATTATAGGCAATTGAAACTCTTGTCTCCCTAAATATCTTGATTAACTGATAGTAATAGACTGTAATTGTGGGACGATAGAATGAGCACTGGACGTGGGGTAAAAGAAAATATATATTATCCTGGCTCAGCACTCTAGTAACTTTGTGGTTTAATAAATAATTCAAACTCCATTCTTGTCAGGTTTGTTATATGTGAGCTGAGAATAATCAAACCTGTATCAAAAGTTGTAGAGTTAAATAAGGAGACATGTGAAAGTGTTTGATACATAAATTGAAAAAAGTGTTTCACGAAGCAATCATAACTCCAAAATATGACAATGCCAAAGTATATCTCTGGCAGTCAACACACGTTGCATTATTTTAATATTACCAAAATGGGGTATAAGTTAAACCATATAAAATGGACAATGGTTAACCGTTTTTGAGTTATAAGAATGGCAATTTCATATGGCTTATCTTAATATTATAATTTGACTAGAAGGTAACATGCGGAGTTATATTTGGGATTATTGCTAATGAACTTGTTATTGCCAGCTAGACCTTGATATACCCCATTTATCATTTGTCTCTGACTACAAAGAAATTTTATTCTGGGACAGGATGACTCAGAGTAACTGTGAAACACAACAATAACAGAAAAATATTGATCACTTCTTTGAGTTGGTTGCAATTTTTAAAAAATATCTCTTTTATCTAGTTTTTTGTTCTTAAGGTGGATTCCAGGAAATGGTTATGAGAGCTATGAGAAGAAAATAATTTTTTTCTAACAACCATGCTGGTTTTCTACTGGTCTTTGAACACACCAGGCATGTGCCTTGATAGCTTCCATGTGCCTGCTTGGTTAAC
>NW_005316559.1:0-1024 GCF_000412655.1 Myotis brandtii
GTATTAAAAGAAGTTATTGCAGCCTGTCCTATGCTGAGTAGCACATTTAGTTAAAGCCATTATTCAAGAAGATATACTGGGACCATTGTGTTTGTTCCACAGATTCAGAACGATCAGTGCCAGGAGATGGACACCACGGCGGACAAGTGGGTCAAGCTCACGGACAGTGGGGAGTGGGGCTCGCATTCTGTAAGTCTCTCTTTGTTCCTCTCCTCTGTCACCAACCCCATTCTTCTCCTTCCTCTTCCAACCTTTTCTAAAAGTTTATTTTTAAGGAAAAAAAAACTTCAAAATTGTTCATGAATTTAGAAAATTTCCAGTTAGAGACCAAGTTTCATGGACTCAGTCTCTTTCTAGGTATTTTTCTCTACCTTTCCCTTTTTCCTTAGGCTCTTTCCTTTCTCTTTCCCATCATACTTCAACTTTCCTCCTTTCAAAGGGGGCAATAACAAGAAATAAGGCTGATCTAACCAATATACAAAACCTCTGAGTATCTACGTTTACAGATGTGCCTGTCACATGGGAGAGAATCAGTGGCTCTTGCATTGGAAGGATCCTTGAGTTCCTTTTACCCAGCTTTCTCTGCAGTCGTCCCCTGCCCCACTTGCACCCCCCATAAGTGATTTTTCAAGCTTGCTTTGTTGGGAAATGTGCTGACCCTATTGTTGGGTAGCTCTGATTACCACAAAATTCATCTGTGTTTGGAACCTAAACCGTCTCCTGTCTATTTGCCACTGATGGGTCAAAATTTTTTGCCCTTTGAAAAATGCCTTCCCATTGAAATAAAGTAACTGCCTAATTCTCCACACTATACCTGTATTAGTAAATGCTTGAAGGCAAATGTCAGGTAACACAGTCCATGCATCTGCTATGATTTGAGGCACTGTGCCTTTGGAATGACACATGCATTTAAAATCAAACTCTGCCTTATAGTAGCTGTGTTTCTTTAGGCAACTGGCTTAATCTCTTTGAATTTGGTCTTGTTTTTCATGTAAGAAATAAAACCGAAGGACTTGTATGCATG
>NW_005316560.1:0-1024 GCF_000412655.1 Myotis brandtii
AGCAGGGCGGACCCCAGCAGGGTCAGCAGGAGCAGCCCCAGCAGGGGGTAAGGCAGCAACAGCATCTCCAGCATCATGGGGCCTGTGTGGATGTATCAACTGCTTCCTCAAAATCACTTGGTATTTATTTGTCAGCTACACTGCTGGAGCACCCTCCCACTTCTGGGCCCCAAGGGGAAGAGCCAGGCCCTGGGTGTGGGAGGCCACAAAATCCTCCCAGCTGGTTCTTACCTCCACCTGGATTTCCTGGGGACAAAGACCCTGTTCCTCGGGCCATTCAGTGCATGAGGCTTTGGCAGAGACAAGCCTGCAGGTGGACAGATGACCAGGCTCTGATTACACCTCCTTCTCTTCCTCCTCCCTCATCTCACCCATCAGATCCCAGCGCCTTAGTCTGACCACTGCCAGTTCCTGCTAGGGTTGCCTCTGGTTTCCGGTTGCTTTTAGGATAATTTCCCTTAATATGGCGCACAGGCCAGGTGGACTGAACAAGCCATGGGTGTCCAGAGTTAGCAAATCACTCTGGGGGGCATCTGGGGCCCAGGCAGAGAATAAAGGAAGGAGACCTGGGGGAGCAGGCAGGGCTCAGAAGGCATCCACCCTAGGGGAGATGATGCAAGGAAGTGAGGCCTGCATAGCCCTCACCCCTGCCCCTGTCATCCCAGGGGAGCGTTCATTCCCTACTCCCAAAGCAAGGCCACACTCTCTTCCAGAGTCATCCATTTTCTCCTTGGACCAGGAGCTCCCTATGGCACGGAGGGCAGAGGAGAGGAGTCTGGGGAGGTGAGGAGGTGGAGGTGACTTGCTGGAGGAAGGACAAGAAAGATGGGGAAGCTGTGAAGCAGTAGGGCAGGAGGGACTGGGTGTGTGAGCCCTTCCATTCTTGTTGGATGTTTCAGTCCTCTGTCTCAGACGAGAAGGGTGACTCCACTCTCAAAACTGGCAAGTCAGAAGCAGCAGATTTGGTGGGATGGAGATGGGTTTGTGGTTGGTAATGTTGCATCCGAGCCCCTGAGGGTCAGAC
>NW_005316561.1:0-1024 GCF_000412655.1 Myotis brandtii
GGAGATGCTCTCTGTCCCTGCCCAGGACCCTATGACATGGTCCCCACATTGCTGTGTTCCAGATCTCTCCACTCCTCAAGGGCTGCAGTTCAAGACCATCACAGAGACCACCGTGGAGGTGCAGTGGGAGCCCTTCTCCTTCTCCTTCGACGGGTGGGAGATCAGCTTTATTCCAAAGGTAACCCCACCTGTCAGCCCGCTGCATGGCCTTCTGTAGAGTGTCCACACCCTCCACGTGGGATCTGGGACAGCAAGGAAGGCACTGGCCCATAGCTCTCTACACCACTGAGGACACAAAGGGATGTTCTGTGGGTGTCTGGGCTGTACGTGTGGTGAGGGACCCTGAGCCCAGCATGCTGGCTAGAGGTGACAGAGGATGGATGTGGGAAGCAGCCACCAGCCCCGCTCTCTGCTCAGAAAGCTCTGGGGTTTCATGGACTGTGATTAGTGAGCCTGAACACCACACCTTCTGAGACCTAGGGCTTCTCTCTATGACATAAAAAAGCCACCTGAGCCAGTCACGTGGTCAGCCCCGCTTTATCCTGTGCACACAGATGCACCAGAGTCCGCTTGCAAGGCTTCCATCTCTCACGGCTAGAGGTGCAACACAAAAACACCTTTCGTAACCTATTAATTGAGCAAAATTTCCCTTAAACAAATTACATCATTCATCTTTGAGTTAAAAGTATCCCAAGATGCGTTTCTGTTCAGTAAAGTCATATTTTATTTTCTTAATCCTAAAACAAACATTTACACGTTGCCAGTGGTGCCTGACTAGTTGTGGTTTTCCAGAGTTTGTTGACCCCACTGATGTTCTTCCTACTTTATCACTCATGGGGGTATAATGTTTAATCAGACTCCTTCCCTCTAGCTTCATCTTTCAATATCAAAGAGCATTCTTTCTGTCATTCATCAGACTTAATGATACATGACACATTGTTGGCTAATAAGACTGTGATTTCACCATTCTTAGAGGCATGAGCTGTTGGAGCTACAAAAGACCTTCAAGTTCACAGAGTAGACC
>NW_005316562.1:0-1024 GCF_000412655.1 Myotis brandtii
ATGATGATGATGATGATGATGATGAAGTGAACATAAGTTCTAACACAAGATGGAGGTTCAAGAAGCATGGCTCACTTGAAATACAGTGCTTGATTCAATGAGATTTTTAGCATGGTGAGTTTGATCTCACTGGGGAAATGCAGCCACTGGCTGAGCAATGATGTTGCAGAAGAGATCCAGGTATCAGAGCTTGAACGAGAAGCCCTTATGCTATGGAAACACTGTGACTGTGTTTCTTTAAGTTTGTGCACAGAGAAAACTGTCAGTGTAACATATTATTTCCCCCCAATATTTTAGATGGTTTCCTCTGGATGCTTTAAAGTCTGAGGGAAGTTGTGGCAATGAGGGTATTGATTGCAAAGTCTGCTCTTGCCAAACATCTGAGTGAGGAAGTGCCCATGAGTCAGAATCTATAGGTTTGTCTTCAGATGATCACTGTTTTATTGCTTATAAATAATCAAGCCATTGGTTGTTTATAGCCGATCCTGTGCCAATATGTCTTGGCTTGGCCAGTGCATTACAATCCCAACTCCATACTGTGATAAAGTAGAATGCCTACCACTCAATCAGCACGTTGGGTGCCATGTAAAAATCTTAGAAAAGCATTTCATTGATCTTTGTGTCTTCAATGCCAGTATAGTGCCTAGCACCTACCTGTACTCAACAACTTTTGGTTGATTAAAAATAAATAGAAAAGAAAACTCCTAAAGAACAATGTCTATTGAACTGACCTTAAGAGATGTGAGATAAAAAACAGAGAGGTCCAAGTTCAATATATCCTCACCTTACACCCCAGCAAGCCCAAGAAAAAGGGGGACAGAAGTTCATATGCTGACCTGCATGTAAATATTTGTAGAAGCTTGATTAATACCTTCCCAAGATTGGAAACCCTAAATATCTTTCAGCTGGTGAGTAGATAAAAAACTAAGGTGCATCCACATAATAGAATACTACTCAGCATTAAAAAAGAAGGGACTACTGATGCACATGATACTGTGACTGAACCTCAAATGCATTATGTGGA
>NW_005316563.1:0-1024 GCF_000412655.1 Myotis brandtii
GTCCCTTTTCCCACACACCTCTTCCAGCTCCCAGAGAACCACTGTGTGTTAGAGGCCACCTATGAGGCCTTAGCCTGGGAGTTAATAACCTGGAAGTAGGAAGAGCGGCAATTCCCAGCTTTTTTATAGCGTCCTGGGAAACGGCCTAGGCAATGAAGTCAAACAGACCTGGCTTATAAACTGGATGCACTATTTTCTAGAGACATGCTTTCGGGCGAGCTTCCTAGACACGCTGAGCCTCAGTGTCCAGATGGGGAGAATAATGTTGCCCTCACACGGCTGACACAAGGATTAAATGGGTGATGTATGTGCAGCCATCTGGCATAGAACTGCAACCAGGCTCACAGAAAGAAGGGTGAGTGGTAGCCTGTCTTGTTTGCTGAATTCTGAATGGCATCCTACCTGGGGCACTGAAGAGACAAATGCAGCTGCATGCTTGGTTTAGCAGATTTCACTTCTCGTTCTCCCCAAGAGCTCAGGTTGGTAACTATGAAAGGCGGCTGTGTGGTGGGAGGGAACAAAATGATACATGTGAATATCTATTATAAGACATGTTCTGATTTCAGAAAATTGTGCATCTAAAATTAAGAAAATGCTATATTACTCTTAATAGCTTATACCAATGGAGTGCTTGATTCCTTGCATAAATGACCAGACTGAACCTTTACAATGTCTCTATAAGAGTGGCACTATTAGGATCCTCACTTGGCCAATGAGAAAAATGAAGCTCAGAAAGGTTAAGTAACTTTCCCAAGGCCACACAGCTGGTAAGTGATAGAATCAGAACCTAGAAACACTTGCTGATGCCAGTGTATTTGTTCTTAATCCTTCTGCATTATCGCCACTCCAAGTTAGGGTACCACGTTCAGCACTGGAATGGCCACCCACAGTCATTATACATTTCTAAGCCCACTTCTCCTGTTAGGGGCACATGTTATTCCATTAATATAGCCATTACTTTTTAGA
The DNA here is from genome assembly GCF_000412655.1 of Myotis brandtii. NCBI lineage: Eukaryota > Metazoa > Chordata > Mammalia > Chiroptera > Vespertilionidae > Myotis > Myotis brandtii. Next base: position 967 of record NW_005316563.1, read on the forward strand.
ATAAGATTTCCTTTGTGTTTTTTTGCCCTTGCCAGTTTGGCTCAGTGGATAGAGCATT
>NW_005316564.1:0-1024 GCF_000412655.1 Myotis brandtii
CCCCATGCCCTCAGCGGACAGCCAGCTCCATCCCAGCGCCCCCAGCCCTTGCCCAGCTCCCCGCATTCTCTGGGTTTCCATGGCCTCCTCTCAGCCACCCTGCGCAGCGTGCAGCTCCCACCGTCGGGACGCCCTCCCCTCCTGGCCACCTCCGTCCAGCGGCCCGGCCCGGAGACTCACTCATCCAGGTCTCACACCAGCCCCACTCCCACCCTGTCACCAGCGTGTTTGGTCTCAAAGCCCAGCTCCACCGCTTCACAGCTGTGTGACCGAAGGCGGCTCACACAGCCTCTCTGGGCCTCCGGGACCCTCATCTGGAAAAGGGAACAAGAACAGCACCTGCTCCGTGAGGTTGGTGGGGACACAGAACTTGGAGCAGCTCCTGGGCGCCCACAGGTACGGAGACGGCCGGGGAGGGTGTCCTCCTGGGGGGAGCCCTGCCCAGGAGGCGTCTGAGGGAGCTCGGCCGGCTCAGGCTCACGCCTCGATGCTGGACTCCCAGCCTCCAGAGCTGAGAGAGGATGCATTTCCGTTGTCCTAACCCACCAAGTTTGTGCTTAGTGATGGCAGCCCCAGCAAACAAATGCAGCGGGCGACATGCCCATTGTACAGATGAGAAGACTGAGGCGCAGGGAGGCGGACCGATCTGCCTGAGGTCATAGAACCAAAAGGCACAGAGGCTGAGGTCTGGGGGCGGGGACCCTGTGCAGCTCATCCTCCAAGGCCCGGCTGGTGGGCGACAGTCTGGGTGCTCCGGCCAGGCTCTGCGGTCCCCAGGCCCAGGGGACTCTGGCTGCTCACCTCCCTGGGCTCCCGGGGAGGGACCAGGGCTGGCCCGGCTCCAGGCGGCCCTGCCCCGCAGAGGGGAAGGCCCTGACGTCAGTGCTGGGAAGGAGGACAGTGGATGCCGTCAGCCTCGGGCACAGCCGGCTCCTGGGCCTTTTCCGGGTCTGAGGGCTGGGCGGGATGGTCTTAGCCTCCACCCCCTGCCCACCGTGGAGGAGTCGCTGGGGCAGCCAGCACC
>NW_005316565.1:0-1024 GCF_000412655.1 Myotis brandtii
GCACGCGCGTGTGCCTGTGTGCAATGTGCAGCCTCTGCAGCAACCAGGACGGAAAAGCCCTTTCAACACACAAAAGCTGGAAAGGCACATTAAGCCCATTATCAATATTTTGCCTGGAAAAAAATACAAAAAGCATTTTTTTCTCTCAAAAATTAATAACCTGGAGAGGGGGGAAGTCTGGGTTTGATGTCTAGTGAGCGAGGAGAGGGGAGGCTTTGCTCTGCCCTAGTGGGTGCCTGGGTCCCTCTGAGCAGTTTCCCCACTTGTCCTACCTCTGATTCACCCCCACCCATTCCTCATACTGATAGAGCCTCCTGCAGGCCTCCAGCCACAAGCTTGCCCCCCCAATCCACCTCTATCCTCCCCTGGAGGGGCTCATCCTCCCCAGCTGAGCTCCTTCTAGCTCTCCCCAAATGGGTCATGTCCTCCAATCTTTCTGCCTGTGTTTCTGCTGTTCCTTTGTCCCTCTGGTCTCCCTAGGAAACTCCTACTCTACCTGCAAAGCCCAGCTCAAATTCCCTCTCCTTTATACAGTTTTCCCTCCCTTCCCAGATAGAATGCTTGCTGCCCTTCCCCAACCCCAAATACAGTACCCTTACTACCCCCAGGGACTCCCCAGCCCTAGGTGCCTCTCTCTGTGCCCACCCAGTGTCCTCATGTCTCACCCACAGCCTGGGGGCCCCTGAGAACTGGGTCAGAGCTGATCCCTTCAGGACCTCAGCTTCACTCCCAGAGGATGGGCCGGTATTTGGACAAGGAGCAGGGCTCACACCCACCTCCCCTTAGGCCTGGAGAGAAGATCTGGATTCTGCCTGAGGAGGGGAAGCGAAGCCACATTCTTCTCAGGTTTCTGTTTCCCCTTTGATAAAGCAAGGAGTTTGGATGTTAAATGTTGGAATCACTTATTTACTCACACATCCCCCAACATTTTCTGAACCCCTTCTGTACGAAGAGTTTGTGATGTTCTAGACACAGAACAATAGCCTACGGCATTAGGACTCATAGTTTGGAAACAACGTTGCTG
>NW_005316566.1:0-1024 GCF_000412655.1 Myotis brandtii
ATGCAGTTTCTTAACCCTGGTCTCTGTTATAATATTAGTAACATCTGCCACACATAAATACTGCAACCCAATCATGCAGGTTAAAAGGCTCCTGCTTAGATGCCCCTCTAACTGCAATGTAAACGGGCGCAAGGCTCCAGACAGCCACCCACTTGAGTAAAACTGGTCAGTTCTCAGGCTCTGATCTCATCTGCATTAGCTGCACGCTAGCTGATGCCCGTGATTAGTTCCGGCAGGGTGATGCAGGTAGGGATGCAGATACAGCCTGGTAGGTGAGTTGTGCCCCAACCGTCTACCCAATTACAAACATCCCCCGTCTACACCGGAGGACATATCTAAACACGGCATTTACAATTGTGCATGCGAAACTTTACACTTACGTTAGTTGCCTCAACCTTTCCCCTTTCCCGGTATGCTGCAGTTAGGAACGATTTGTTCCCACACATAGAAAGCCATGCATCTGGTAGCACGTTTGGGGAGAAAATCAGGAGCAGCACCGCGTTTCCTCCCGGTGAAATGTGTTGCTTCGGGCTGGCAAATTAGCAACTCCAGAGAACAAATTCGCAGATTGGTCGTTATTCTCTCCACATTCCTTCTCTATTACCCAGGGGGTCTGGGCTCTTCTGGTATTTAGCACGCACAGCATCCAGGCGCACTTCTCCAGCTCAGGGGTATTTTCCACAGCATCCAGCATACCATTTCCCTCCGATGTCAGCGCCGCTGAAGTCTCTAACTTCTTGTAGGAAACGTCAGAGTTGGGGTGATGGTGCTTCTCGGGCTGCTCTCCGGGGTGACAGCGGCCCGAAAAATTCCTAACGGGTTGCTCATCTCTTGCTGGTTGGAGAGACTCCGGGGCGCTTCTTCCCGTCTGGCTCGCTTTCCCTCTCCCGCTTCTCCTCTGCCCCTCTCTCCTTCTCCCTCTCCTCGCTCTGAACTGAATTTCTTGATATAACTCTCAATAAGCCCAGAGGGAGGGCGTGACGGCCGCGGACCCGCCCCCGGCCCCTGATTGGCCCGCATCCTG
>NW_005316567.1:0-1024 GCF_000412655.1 Myotis brandtii
AAAATGTTTAAGCCAAGGTGAATCCAAAATCTTCCAAGACTTGGAGTTGCCCCCCCCCCCCAGATATGTCTCCAAATGTGGCCTGAGAGCCTTCTACAGAGACCCCACTCCAGAGCTCCTGGATTTCTGCTGTGGAGCCCAGCAATGGAGCACACACCCCGGTGATCGCTAAATACAGCAATGTTTGAGAAGCAAAGCCCTGGAAGCCACAAATATCTTCTCCTAATAAAAACAATATGATGTTCTAACTTGATTAATTCAGAAAATTGGTAGCGTTCAGAAAGAACAAAAGATAGTGTTTCCTGGGACCTTTTCTTCTTCTTTTTCTTCTTGTTGGTTTTTATTATTCAAAGTGCTATGTGACTTACATACACTCACCGGTGGCTATTGTTTCCATTTTCTATATGAAGAGGCTCGGATAGGTTAAGGAATACCATCCCTGGAGGTCACAGAGCCAACAAGTGCCAGGATCAGGATTTAAACTCAGGACTGCTCAGTTCAAAGCATCCATTCCTTCTTCCCCAACCCTCTCCATCCTCATGTGTCTTTAGAAGCCAGAGCCCATGACACTGCCTGGAAATTGGTCACATTTGTTCAAGTCTTCCAGTGGTTCAAGGGATTATGTATCTCCTATACACACATCCTGGCCCAATGGAGACAATGGGAAATTAGGAGGGTATGTAAAACGTAGAGTTCCAAACTAGCAGACATCTCCAAGAGTCATATTGCACCGCCCTCTACCGAAACACACCTACCTGCTTAATTTGCATATTCTTTCTGGGGCCTACAGTCACGAGGGCCCCTTCCCTGTCTGGGGTATCATCCACAAAGGAAAATGAGGGAGGAACTGGGAGCAGGGCCACAGGGTTCCTAGCCTCTGTGGCAGGAAGTAGTTGCCTGCTCAGTGATGGGCTGAGGCAAATCCGGGGCTTCCTAGCGAGGTGCTGGAGAGTGACAGAGTGAGACAGAAACCCCAAGCACATGAGTCGTTCTTCTCCAGGCCCCTTTGCTGACAGATGACTTA
>NW_005316568.1:0-1024 GCF_000412655.1 Myotis brandtii
CTTTTAATGTGCACGAATTTCATGTACTGGGCCACTATATAATCATGGACATAGAATGTGAAAACAATGGAAGATTATGAAGGCCTGACACCATTTCTACTGAAAGTGCAATACGGATGGAAATACATAACTTTAATTACATAAGCTCTATCTTATCCTGGAACTTAAGCTTCCATCTATCAAATAAACATCATGTAGATTAAAGATAGAAGAATAATTTGGATGGAAATCTCTATAGTATCTTCCTGGGTTGTTTTTTTTTTCCATCTAAGCATGGTTTGGGCCAGATTTCCAATAAATCAGTATCTCATCATCAATTATTTTAGACATATACTCACCTTCTCTAAGCAGCAAGAATCAGTGGCACTAGCAGAAAATTATATATGAATTTTTTCACTCAGTTATAGAGAGACATATATAGGTGCAGATAGTAATTATAACAGGGTGTGGATTTATTTCTTGTCTGTTAGGACAGGAGGATATTTAACCTCCTATGTGTCAAGCATCGTCAGCACTTGATGAAGTTTTCATTCAGAAGTCATTCATTTACATAGAAGCCCAGGAGCCCATCAGTGTACGTACTATGGGGTTGGCGGTGCAGGCACTCACACTCACATTTGCCAGTAAAAGAGGAAGTGAGTGAGCAGGCTTACTGAGAAAATCTGGGCAGCTATTACAGTGAGAAATCTGTTTTTAAAGGTCACTGCTGCAGGTTGAAAAGAAATCAGAAAAGCTGAGGTCATTGTTTTAATCAGCCTCAGGCAAACTGCAAGGGTAGAATCAAAGTCCATTCAACAGAGCAGAAAACAAATCAGCGACTTAATTCTTCTACCAAGTAATAGAGCAGACCCTTGGCATTTAAGAATTTAACATTTGTGGTTTCAGCTGGTCCCAAGCCACCGGCAGGGGAATGACATGCTGGATCTTGTAATTTTACGGAGGCTTGCAGTTGAGTACATGATGGGAGGTTGGAAGGCAGGAGGGGGTCCCCGTGCAGCTAACCCAGCACCTTCCCTACCTCCAC
>NW_005316569.1:0-1024 GCF_000412655.1 Myotis brandtii
TGATGCTCTATCCACTGAGCCAAACCGGTCAGGACTTAGGTATGAGGTTTAAGTCAATGTTGGTTGGTTTATTTGCCTATGGATAATCAATTGCACGAGCACTATTTATTAAAATGACTATTCTTTCTCCATTGAATAGTTTTTGCACTTCTGTTCTTGTGTGGGGCTATTTCTATCCCATTTGCTCCATAATACAATCAATTTTAAAATTTTATTTTTCTTGAAAAATAATTAACACACCATAAAATTCACCATTTAAAAATGTACAATTCCGTGACTTTTTGTATATTCACAAGGTTGTGCAACCATCATCACTATTAATATTCCAGAATATTTTCACACCCACCCCCCCAAAGAAACCACATATCCATTAGGATTCACTCCCTGTTCTCCCCTCCTTTCAACCCTGGAAAATATTAATCAACTTCTGCCTCTATGGATTTTTCCTATTCTGGACATTTCATATAAATGGGATTATGTAATATGTGGCTTTGCATCTGGCCTCTTTCACTTGGCATAATATTTGCAAAGTTCATTCATGTTGCAGCACATATCAATACTTCATTCATTTTTATGGCTAAATAATATTCCATTGCATAGATGATACCAACTTTTGTTTATTCATTAGTTGAAGGACATTTGGTTCTTCCCCCACTTTTTTGTCTATTATGAATAATGCTGTATATTGGTGTACAAGTTTTTGTATGAACACATGTTTTCATTGTCTTGAGTACATATGTAGGGGTGAAATTGTTGTGTGTGTGGTAATTCTATGTTCAACTTTTTGAGAAACTACCCCAAACTGTTTTCCACAACAGCTGTATCAGTTTACATTTCTACCAGTAATGTATGAGAATTCCAGTTTCTCCATATCCCTGTCACATTATTGTCTGTCTTTTTGATGATGGTCATTGTAGTAAGATGTGAAGTGGTATCTCACTGTACTGTGGATTTGAATGTCCCTTATGACTAATAATATTGAGCATCTTGCTGAAACCGGTTTGGTTCAGTGGATAGAGCGTCG
>NW_005316570.1:0-1024 GCF_000412655.1 Myotis brandtii
CTAGGCAGCCCGGTCCCGGCACCGAAGGGCGGGCGATGGACCAGTACTGCATTCTGGGGCGCATCGGGGAGGGCGCACACGGCATCGTCTTCAAGGCCAAGCACGTAGAGGTGAGCTGGGCCCCGGGGGCCTCCCGGGCCTTCCTCCTTGGGTCCCGTTCCTTTCTCTGTGAGGTGCACCTGTTTTCCGAACCCAGGCGTGGGCCATTGCGCCGGCCTCCCCGTCTCTCTCCTCTTCGCCGCGTGTGCTCATCACTTTACCTTTAAGGGGTGGGGATGGAGGCGTCCAGATTGCGGCCCGCCGCATCCCACACGTGTCCCCAGGAGCGTGCTGAGGATGCTTCTGAACTGTGTGACTTCCCTCCAGACGGGATGGGGGCACCCTCCATCCTCACGAGGGCCTCGGGCCTCCGCGTCCCACCCAGAGGGCGCGTTTCCCACCCCCTCGCCAGCCTTTCCCAGGGGCCATGGGGTGGCAGTGTCTGCCTTCTGTCCTGCACAGACTGGAGAGATCGTTGCCCTCAAGAAGGTGGCCCTGCGGCGGCTGGAGGATGGCATCCCCAACCAGGCCCTGCGGGAGATCAAGGCCCTGCAGGAGATCGAGGACAATCAGTATGTGAGTGAGGCTGGGGGCCGGGCACCTTCTCCCGCCCTCTGCTCACTCCCACTCGGGGGACCTGCACCCACTCTACTGGCTCATGTGCTTCCCCACCCTCACTTCCGTTCTTGCCCACATATTCACTCTCATTTACCAAACTACTTCATTCCTCACTCATTCACTTTCTTGTTCATCCACTTCTTTCTGTACTCATCCATCCATTCACGAACGTATGCCTTATTTCTCAGAACTCTTCAGTGGTTTCTAGTGGTAATGATCACTGCCACCTATTGAGCTCCTGCTGTGTTCTGCAGGCTGGGTTAACTGCTTGACCTCCATTGTCCGTCTGAGTTTTCTCGGCTACTCTGCAAGGGAGGTTTCGGGATCTACCTCTCTCAGACCAGGGGAGCAGGGCCAGCCACCAGCA
>NW_005316571.1:0-1024 GCF_000412655.1 Myotis brandtii
CTCAGATGATGGTTAGCATTTTTTAGCAATAAAGTATCTTTTAATTAAGGTAGGTACATTTTTTAGACATAATGCTATTGCATACTTAGACTACAGTATATTGTAAACATAACTTTCATGTGCACTGAGGAACCAGATATTCGTGTGACTTGCTTTATTGCGATGTTTACTTGCTTGCGGTGGTCTGGAACCGACCCGCAGTACCTTCGAGGTAGCCTGTGTAGGTGGTACAGTCTGAGCTTAGAGGCGGAGACTAGATGGAATAGAGAAGAGGCTCAGCCCCAGGGTGTCTCTGAGGACTGGCACAGGAGGGTCTTGGATCCCTCAGTCCTGCCTGGCAAACCCCTCTTGCCTCCTGCTCCCCACAGACAGCCGACCGCCAGTACATGGAGGGTTTCAACGATGAGCTGGAGGCCTTCAAGGAGCGCGTGCGGGGCCGCGCCAAGCTGCGCATCGAGAAGGCCATGAAGGAGTACGAGGAGGAGGAACGCAAGAAGCGGCTTGGCCCTGGTGGCCTGGACCCCGTGGAAGTCTACGAGTCTCTCCCTGAGGTGCGGAGCCCCAGCCCCAGGCAGGCAGGACTTGCGGAGTCCCAGGGGCCCAAGCCCTGACCTCAGCCCCTCTGCCTCCACAGGAACTCCAGAAATGCTTCGACGTGAAGGACGTGCAGATGCTCCAAGACGCCATTAGCAAGATGGACCCCAGTGTAAGTAACTGCATCCCCGGCCCACCCGCTAGCCAGGCTGAGGGGCAGGCCAGCAGTGTGTCCCTCAGCTCCCCCGCCCCCAGCTCTCCATGTTGCTGATAGAAGGGTCTCCTGGGCTTCTGGGAGGAATACGGGAGGCTGGGTCACTGTGGCCAGCACATGAGGCAGCCAGGCTTTTGTACCACAGGCACCTACTGTGTCCTCGGCATCCAGACTGAGTATCACTTCACTGTGGGCTGTTTGTGAGCACAGCCAGCACACCCCACTGACCCCAGCTGGCCAGTGATTCAAGGTGGCCCAAGGAGGGGGTTCCTCCCC
>NW_005316572.1:0-1024 GCF_000412655.1 Myotis brandtii
AAGTTCATTGTCAAATACATGTTTGTAAATATCTTCTCCCACTTAGTGATTTGCTTTTCCCTCTCTTAATAGTATATTTGCTGAACAGAAGTTCTTTGTTCTTAAGTAGTCCAATTTTTTAAATATTTGCCTTTTTGTCTAATGCTACTTCCCCCCAATGTTTAAGAACTCTTTGTCTACTCCAAAGTCATTAACATATTCTCCTATGGTATCCTCTAGAAGCTTCATAATTTTCACTGTTACATTTATAGCTATCTTCCACTTGGAGTTGATTTTTGCATAAAGTGGTTTTTTTCCATATGGATATCCTGTTGACCCAGAACCTTTTACTGAAAAGTCAAATGTTTTCTCACTGTACTGCAATGTCTCCTTTGTCATAAACCAGGTAACTGTACAGGTGTTGGTCTATATCTGGACTTTCTATTCCATACCACTGGTTTATATCGATCTCTTATCAGCACTACACTCTTGTAATTACTATAGCTTTACCCAGTAGGGTAAGTCTTCCCATTTTATTCATGAAGATTGCCTTAGGTATTATTGGTCTCCATATAAATTTTAGAAGCAGGTTATTAATGTTTAAACACACACACACACACACACACATCTGCTGACATTTTGATTAGGCTCAGAATAAACTATAAACCAATTTGGGGGAAGTGATAATATTGAGTCTTCTAGTCCATGGATGTGGAATAGTTTTCCACTTGCTTAGTTCTTCTTATGAAACAGCAAATGCTTCCAGAGAAAAAGTAATGCAGAATGGCAGGCTCATCTCCATGAGTTTTCTTCTTTCAAGGATCTGACACTTCAGGTCCTGGCTGCTTGGTAGCTCATCAACACCTTCAAACATATTTTCCCCTAGTTTTTCTTGGAAGGAGGTTGATCTGATACAAGCTCATCTATCAAAATGGAAGTGAGTATAAGATAGATAGTAGAGATATGGTAAGGCTGGAGTCTGGTATCTAACAAAGCTGAGTTCAAATCCAAGCTTTGCTCTATTTGCTACTTACTCTATTTGTGA
>NW_005316573.1:0-1024 GCF_000412655.1 Myotis brandtii
CACAATCTGGGCATGTGCCCTGACCGGGAATCAAACCACCAACCTTTCAGTGCACAGGACAACGCCCAACCAGCTGAGCCACACCGGCCATGGGCCCCTCTCATTCTTGTCAGCACTGACGGCTCTGCCAGGCTACTCCATTGCAAAAAAGGAAACAGACTGTGTTTTGTTTGTAGCAGGGGAGAGTCAATAAGGAGAGTATTCACGGAGAAGAAACGGAGCACGGCCCCTTGGTCCAGTTTTTGCCTGGTGTCCACGGGCCCCCATTCTGTAACTTCGTCAGAGTTTGCTTTTCAGCATCTTTGTGTTCATAACCTATCCCTTCAACAAGTGATATCGATCTGTTTTCTAAAAGTGAGTGACTTCTGGTTTTATAATTTGGTTCTTATGTTTGGCAACTAAACGAGAAACCCAGGGCAGGCCTCCCTCCTCAGAATATGTCACTAGGGGATGGCCTCTCTTCTTCAGAGACACATGTCAAGAGACCTTTTAACAATTACTCATCTTAAAATGCACTTAAAAAATGTCAAGTAACTGTGTATCCATGTGTACATGCGCGCGCGCACATGCCCATTAGTTTTACTAATGGTGAGGCAGCTTTAAAGCAAAGGCAATGAGATCTTTTCATTCCTTCCAGACTGTGGTCCAAGGTGAATACATTAAATGGAGAGCTTGGGATTTACCTAATGGTTTTCAGAAGCCAACGCCATAGCTTTGATTAATGCTGCCTCATAATACCAATGATGTGTACACCGGTAAATCACTAGGACATTTTCCCCTGGTAATATATTAAAGCCATACATTACAGGCTACCGTGGCTCAGCTGATATATTGCTGGGGGAAAACACACCCATCGCCTAAAGGCCGTGTTGTGCGCACTTGTGTGGTTAAGCCTGGCTGCTCTCTTATGGAGTCTGTTTGTAGCATTGAAAGTGTTCAGAAAACTTGTTTTTTCCCCCAATACCAAAGAAATGCTCCTCAAATGTCCTTGATTCCTTTGTTACAAAGGTACAAACTCTGTTCA
>NW_005316574.1:0-1024 GCF_000412655.1 Myotis brandtii
AAAAAAATCTGGATTCCAAGTCACAGTGGGAATCATGACTTGTTTTGGTTGAAATAGCTCTTCTCATTTTGAGCAGGGACATGTACTTAGCATTCTTACCTGGAGCCACGCCAAATGAAGTTTAGTTACCTATGCATCCCATACATACTCCATGTTTGACGGGCATGGGGACGTGGGGAAATTTTCCTGGCTAGTCTCCTGTGTATACCCTTTTCGACTGATGATGTGGGAGCCCAGACCCTCTTTTTGGAGGAAGACTCTTCCAGGTGTAATTGATTTCTTGTTTTATCTTCCTTCCTCCAGAGCTGCCCTTTACCTCAGGAACCAAAGGCACGTGGACACCTTCATTCTCTCTGAACAACAGTAGTTACTGCCCAGCATGAGTTAGGTGCCTATAAGTTTTGTTGGGCAGAATAGCGCAGGTATGATGTGGCTTTTTATCAATGCTGATTGGCTATGATGGTGTAGTTGCAGATGACTCAAAGCCTGAGGAGTGCCAAGAAAGGTGGGGTTTCTATATGGTAATAGCAATGGAATATTGTTCCTTCCTGTTTCACCACCTTGTGGACACCAGGTCTGGCAGATTTGAGTCAGGCCTGTAAGTTGATTTGCCAATTTCTTTCACTACAAGTGGCCCTTGCTGGGCTGATCTGCTCTTCCACTCATTCTTCTGGCACCTGCTAACATGGAAGGGACTCTTCAACATGGCACGTCTGTTGTGGCCTCACAGATTCTTTTGCTGTTTCAAATCTGTGTGAGACTAGGAGTCCTTTTGTGTGGAAATCATCTAGCCTCAACCACACAGTTCAGCAATTTTGCTGAAAGGAGAACAGTCTTACTGCACTTGGTGAATCAGGATGACATTAGCAATCTTGCCTTGTTTCCGCTTTGCAGAAGCAGTAATCACAGCTTCTGTCCTTAGCTTGTGCTGCGGCCATACGGATAAGTCATGGTTTTCATGCTTCAGCTGTATTGGGCCTTATCTGTTTGACAACACCTTCTTTGTAAGACCTCCACCAAAAAT
>NW_005316575.1:0-1024 GCF_000412655.1 Myotis brandtii
GAGAGCTAGAGTCCAATGACATGAAAAGGACAGCACACAACTTGCGAAGTTGAAAAGGTCTCTGATAACCAGTTCTATCACTGACTATCTAGATGACCTTGGAAATGTCCTTTATCTTCTTTGAGTTTCAGGTCCCTTGTTTAAATGGAAGAATAATGCCTATCTTCTATTAAGAGTTAAGTGAGATAATTTGTGAAAAACAAATACTATATGTCCAGATTGGCTCTCAGTTCATGTTTGAAGTTACTGTTTCTATTATTGCTGATGTTTTTGTTGTTAGTAGCATTGCTCTTTCTATTGGGAATGCCAAAGCATGAAGGTCCCAAAAGCCCAATGAAGAAATTTATGATTAGGATTAGTATTCACTGGGAGAAGTGATTGGAATTTTATGCCAGCAGGGACATACACAATGTGCAATAGAGTCAAAATGACATGGCTATTTAGACAAAGTATTTCTCTAAGGGGAACTGAGGTATTGACTTAGGATGAACACATAATCTCTGATAAAGGGAGAAACCCTCTTATTAGTATCCCACTTTGTAGACAAGGAGCAGAAGGCTTACAGTATTAATGTTAAATTCCCAACATGATTAAACTAGGATTTCTGAGTCCAAAGTCAATGCTGTTTCCATTTATACCATGCTTTACCCTCTGCCTTTAGAACAGCAGTCCTTCCCATGTTCTTCCCCAACTACTCAACTAATGACCTCTTAGTCACTGCATATTTTGAATTCCCATTGTATATTATATTCATTTTATTATACCATAGTTACTTATTATATTCTACCTCTTTCTACTAAATTGTGAACTCTAGGAGATCAAAGAGAATTTCTCATTCATCGTTGTGTCTCAAGGCCTCACTTGTTCTGAGTGCCACCTCTACAGGGCTGAGTGGTCCAGTGAGGAGAGCAGTTGGGGTTTTATCTGGACTTCTCTAGAATCTGCAAGCACCACTGCAAATGGGGAAGCATCCTTGTAGGATGTTGGTAAATAGTAAAGATTAGTGAGGACACCAGAGTACAAA
>NW_005316576.1:0-1025 GCF_000412655.1 Myotis brandtii
GAATTCCTAAAACTTGGCTTTATGGCAGCGGCATTTTCCACGGTCTCTTTCATCAGGTGGTTTTATCCCACAAAGGCTAACTGTACATGTGTTAAACAGATGTAATGTATAGATGTTTAAACAAAAGCAGGGAAGCTCTGAGGGACTGGAGTCAGGCTGCCTCCAGGTACGCCTGTGTGATGGATGCTGGGCAGGGGCTGCTCTTGTTAGAAAGGTCAGCGTCCCCACATAGGAGCACCTGCCTCCTCTCTCAGGCAAAACAAACTATCGGCATTTGTTCCTATGCTGCTCAGCTAGCTGAAAAATGGGGACTCAGGGTCGTGGGGGTTCTAAGAGCCAGGGTCCTCCATAGCTGGTGCCCAGGTGACACCTACCCTGGGAGGCGGGTGCAATAGATCGGGTGACAGATGAGGAGAGGGCAGGGCAGAGAGATTTTGGAAGTGGCAGCAGAATGAATGCACACAAGAACTGGAGGAAGAAGGACTTCAGGATTGAAAGCCTAGATGCCTGAGTGGATAATGACATCACAGATTGGAAGGAACCACAGAAGATTTGGGAAGTGGGAGAGGGTGGAAAGACAATGACTTTGGCTTTGGGACCTGCTGAGTTTGAAGTTCTCAGGTGGCCAAGAGGCAATTGGAAATAGGAACCTTCGGCTCTCCGGAAAGATCGGCTTTTGCGCAGAGCTGGAGAAGGAGCTCTGCCTGTGGCCATGCTGTTAGAGGTCTGTCCCCCAGTGGGTATTTGGAGAGTTTTTCCTAAGGAGCGAGCATTCTGTGAGGTGCCTGCTGTGGCCCACCAGGAAAACATGAGGCTGATGGCAGAAGCATTGCTGGGTCTTCGTCACCCCATCCCGGTTCTCTCTGTTGTCAACATGGGTCAGCATGGAGCGATTTGAAACCATCTGCATATTGTCAGGGACAAACCCTTCAACTGGCAACCTCATAGCACCCCAAGCTTTCCTCCAAGGCTGGGATCCCCCAACTCACAAATAACTTGGCTCATCACAGACACTTGAAAAAGAG
>NW_005316577.1:0-1025 GCF_000412655.1 Myotis brandtii
CCGCAGTTCTGGCCAGGGCTTCTCTAGAACGGCTGTCCAATGTGGTAGCCACCGGTCACATGTGGCGATTACAATGAATTATAATTGAAATGGAAAATTCAGTTCCTCAGTTGCACCAGCCACATTTCAGCTGCTGGACAGTCACATGGAGGCTACTGGGCGCCACACTGGACAGTGCAGATATAGAACACTGTCGTCACTGCAGGACATCCTACTGATAATAACAGTTGTAGAGAGCAGCTGGACAGTGCTGGTGTGACACCTAGAAAAACTTAACTCCCTGTTAAACCTAAACCTAGAAGTTCCCTCTTTGGACCTCCTGGTCCCAAACCGAGACCTGAGAAGTCCCCGTGAGGATCCCAGAACCTGAAAGTTGGGAGCGACTCCTGAGTTCACCTCTCTGGTCGATAGAGTTCACCTCTAACTTTTCACTGCTGTCAGAATCCTCACAGGAGCCCAGGTAGGCATCCTGCCTCATTACACCCTCCAGCTGGTGGACAGTCCCTACCGCAGGAGACAGTCCTCTCTAGTGTTGGTTGCTCTGGTTAGAGGAGGGCTCTCAGGCTAACATCGGCTCCCTGGTCATTTCAGCCCGTTGTTTTCATTCTGCACATTGGAGCAGGATGAACACACGGGCTCCTTGTTTTATCTGACTGTCTCTAATCATTTGAAAACCGTTAGCTTCCTTTTCTTTGTTCTATTTCAGTGGCTCCTACACATTACTGGTCATGACAGCCACTTGGGAATTTAAAGAAAAAAAGAAAAGGAAAGAAAACAAGAAAATTCTGATCCCAAACTCGAGGTTCTGATCCATGGACTTTACAAGGTTTCCCAGATGATTCTGATTGGCGAGGTTTTGGAATCACCTGGTGTCAGTGCTTCTCATGACTTTAGTGTATTTTCTCTAAATTGTGTAAAACATGTAACTCATCATTTTAACCATTTTAAAGTGTACAATTCAGGGGCATTTAGTACATTCACAATGTTGTTCAGCTATCGCCAGTATCTAGTTCTAGAACATTTTT
>NW_005316578.1:0-1025 GCF_000412655.1 Myotis brandtii
ACAGAAGCAATAAAACCACCATTACTCTCAAAATCTTGTTGCTTTGTTAAACAAGATTTTAGTAAGCAGTACAATTGGGACTGGATTGCATTTAAAAGAAAACAAATGACAGCATCTCCTTCAGCAAATTTCACCCACAATGTTATATTACCAGCACTTAAGTGGTTCAAACTGTTGTCAACTCTTAGACAAATTTAACAAGAATATTTCATAAATCTGTCTTCTTGTGTGAGTTTTATATTTGGGATACATCTACCATTTTCCCTGCTTATACAGACATCATACTTGTAACTAATTTTTTAATCCACATGAAAATCACTTAGGCTAATCTAGTTAAACCACCATCTAATTCAAACTGTGATTTTGCTTAGAAACTAGCAGTATTATATATAAGTCCAATAATGGAATCAAGAAAAACTGAATTTTGATTCTGGCTGTGTCATTCACTAACCACAGTCCCTACATGAGTGATTAAAAGGTTCTTGATAAAGACACATGTTCCTTATCTGGATATATTGCTTGGATCGGGTGCTAGTCTATGTCCTTTCAGCCCCAAGAAGATTCTAGAAATTAGAGATATGATTTTTCCTACTACAACAATAAACTCTTCAAAAACAGATCTGCATCGTCTTATAAAAATTCATAAATTACTACTGGAAACCATTTGATTTTCTTAAACAATAAAGTTCACAGTAAGTGAACTTTTGAGTCTCTGGAACTAGTCTCAGTTCCCTGAATGATAGTGTATGAATTAAACTAATTAACACTTAACTCCTACCTGAAAAAAATCAGGGTAATAATGATAATGCTCATATTATAAAGATGCTGGGAGTATGAAATTTGTGTTAGTAAACATGACATTCAGTACACATCAGGTGCTCATTAATGCTATCTATTAGAATTGTTAGGATTAATCTGTGAGACATCACAAAGGTGTTAGTCTTTCTCGTTTTCTGTATTAATTCAGCTTGCTTTTCCAAATATAATGATGAGTAGAGGCCTGGTGCACGAAATTTGTGCACTGG
>NW_005316579.1:0-1025 GCF_000412655.1 Myotis brandtii
ATGGACCGAGTTTTATTTTTCAATTTTAATAGAATGAAAAATATGTCACAGAAAACCATTTGTTAGTTTTTTCAAAAAAATTCACACAACTAATGAATGTGCCAGCACCACAACATTCGTGAAATTTCATGGATGCAAAAATACTTTTAAATACCTGCCACTGCTCACAGCGTGGTGATAGCTCCTTTAAAAATATGGTCTCTAACTAGGTTTCATCCACTGCTCTGGTTAGGTTCACCTTGACAGCCCCGGTGGTTTTACTCTGCCCCCCACGGAGACCAGCTATGAAAACCTGAGGCCTGGGCACTGCGGTGCTGCCTTCCCTCTTGCACTGCGTGCCCACGAGCTTTAAAGGGTACACCTGTGAACAGTTCTCTCTTCTCATGTGACTGAGGTCGGTTTGTACTGAGTGAGTAACTTTCCTCCGCAAATTGGCCTACGTAGAAAGAGAATACATAGGGATTAACATTTCTCTAAAAAACGAATAATAGAAAATATTATCAGGCACCAGCTAATATCTGGCTATTTTTTCAATCCATAAAGAAATTAGTTTTACAACATAGCATTTTTTCAACAAAACATTAGAGCATTAAAGAAATCTAGGAGGGGATAGAAAGTACCCTTTGCTGCAAAGTAGGAAAATATATTAAATAATGAAAATGGACCCAAACAAAGAACATACAGGCTCAGACTTACAGTGAGCTCCATCATTTCTTAAATAATCTTCTAATTCCTTCATCACTTTGAGATTCATACAACTTACTCCTTTTGTGAATTCTTGGTAAACATGAAGTTAAATAGATTACTCAGGCTGAGAAGCAAGGAGGAGCTTATAAGAAGAATAGGAGTGGCCTGGCCTGTGTGGCTCAGGTGGTTGGGCGTCATCCCGTACACCAGAAGGTGGCAGATTCAATTCTTGGTCAGGGCACAGGACACAGGACACATACCGAGGTTTGCAGGTTCCATCCCCAGCCCAGGAGCATGTAGGATGCAGGAGGCAACCAATCAATGTATCTCTCTCACAT
>NW_005316580.1:0-1025 GCF_000412655.1 Myotis brandtii
CAGGGGGCAGCGTGGAATGAAGGAAGGCCCAAGCCAGTGGCTGGCAGCCAGCAACCAAGGAAGGGAGGCCCTGGCTGGCAGCTGGCTGCCGCTAGGGACCTTACCTGTGAATGAATTTTGTGCACTGGGCCTCTAGTAATAAATAACACAGAATGCTTGTATGTGGACACAGTTGTAATCATGCTTGTGTCCTCTCAAAATAAAAACAAATTCTGAATGAGTATTAAACTTTACCAACTGTTTCAATTGATATGATCATGTGATTTTTCCTCATTAGCCTGTTAATATGGTGGATTATATTGATTGATTTTCAAATACTGATCCAACCTTTCATCCCTGGATAAACCAAGTGGGGTATGGTGTATAATTATTTTTAAATATTGCTGATTTTTATTTGCTAATAGCTTGTTAAGGATGTTTATGTCAATATTTGTGAGGGGTGTTGGCCTGTAGGGTTTTCTTTTTTTGTACTCTCTTTGTCTAGTTTTGGTATCACGTTATTACTAGCTTTGTGCAATGAATTGGCAAGATTTCCTCCCTCTACTCTTTTCTAGAAGAGATTGTTTACAATTGGTATTAATTTTTTTAAAACATTTGGTGAAATTCTCCAGTTAAATCATCTGGGCCTGGAGATTTATTTTTTAGGAGTTTAAAATAACTAAGATAAGTTGTGGTAGTTTGTAATTTTTGAGGAATTGGTCCATTTTATTCTAAGTTGTTAAATTTATGGGTATAGAGATTATAGTATTCCCTAATTATACTTTTGATGTCTGCATGTTCTTTAGTGGTATCCTCTGCTTCATCCCTCAGACTTATAATTTGTGTCTTTTCTCTTTATTCTCTGTCAGTCTTGTGGGAAGTCTGTCAATTTTATTGACCTTTTCAAAGAACAAGCTCTTTGTTTTCATTTATTCGTTTATTTTCTCTATTGTTTTTCTGTTTTTAATCTCATTGATTTCTATTTTCATCTTTATTATGTCCTAACTTTTGCTTGCTTTGGTTTTATTTTGTGCTGCTTTTTTTTT
>NW_005316581.1:0-1025 GCF_000412655.1 Myotis brandtii
AAAACAGACCTGGCACATATTAGGTAACTTGCTCAAAGACACAGGTGCATGTGGAGAAGGGAGCTTTCAAACAGTCCAGGTCAGCCAAGCTCTAAAGCCCAAGCCCTTTCCTATCCCATGTCTCTTTGAAACATGACAGCAGAATGGAATGATTGTACTTATGGGCCTACTCTGAGCCAGGTGCTTTGCACATAATCACATTTAAATCTAACTACCGTCCTGGAAGGTAAACACTATTATCTTCTTGTTACAGATGAGGAAAATGAAGCCCACGGTAGTAAATAGTAGAGCTGGAGTTGGATCCTGGGTCCATCCACTACCAAAGAATAGCCTCCTTCGTCTCCATTAGGCATCTCCCTGGGCTGGGATGCCGGCCCTCCAGCCACTGCCAAGTTCTTGAACACAGAGTCCATTACTCCTTACTCTAAGTTATTTGGTATAAACTATCTTGGATTTCCTTACAAAGAATACAGGCTATGAAAACAATAAAACCACTGTTGGAAAATTTGGCCTCTGAGTCCATGTGGCCCCACCCCTAATTTCCCACAATCATTTTATTTAATATAATTCCAAGAATGCTCTGAGCCATGGCCATGTGCCAGGTGCCCAGTGAGGTGCTGCTAAGGGCATTGGAAATAAAGGAAAAGGTGGCTCCTGACCTCAGTTGCTGCCACATGGCATGCAGTCCTGTCTAAATTCCAGAAATACAGGGGCCAACATGGAGTCGCAGGAGCCAGAGGAGGGAGTTGATTCAGTAGGGGGTCAGGAAGGCTTTATGAACAGGGCAGAATTTGAACTAGGATGGCATTGCTGTTTAGTTAACTCAGTCAAAAAGGGAGTTTAAGCTGAAGGATTTGCAGGGCTGTGGCTGTGTGGTCTTAGTTCGGAGTGTCTGAGCCTGTCTGGTCTGCTGACTGGGAGTTCCTAGGTCCAGGCTGTGCAGAGCCCCTCATAGTCTGTTCTGTGAAAATAATTCTAGCTAAAGACCCTTTGGCTTCTCATAGGAATGGAACAAGAATTACTCC
>NW_005316582.1:0-1025 GCF_000412655.1 Myotis brandtii
AAAAAGAATCTTCTTTGGGTGACCGTGAAACTTCCTCCACTGCTCAAATCTGTGTCTCACAGCCGTCGTTCATAAAACTGTTGAAAAACCATACTCCCAATGGACAGTTTCCAGATGCCATTACAGCTTGATTTGGAGGAACAGAGCTCGGTAGAGAATGAAAAGGAATGCAAATTACTTCTGATACTCTTTTTTGAGATGTTAGAGGTGGAAAAGCATGGATCAGTGTGAAAGTGGCTCCCACCTTTTCCTATTGCTTCCCTGTGATGCCCTGAGCACAAGGACTGTTTCTGGTTCCTTTTAGGGTATGCCGTGCCAAGCATGGGGTCTGACACTGAGCACTTAACAGACGTTTGTTGAATGGATGATCTATTTAAAGAATGAAGCCTTCAAGGGAAACAAAATTGGCATACCTAGCTTGATTTTTACTATATTTAAGTAAGTGGACTGGTTTATGTTAACTGTATAGTTTAAAATTTAAACACAATATTTGTGCTGACATAAATAGTTGGAAAAGGTAAAATGTCATAACATTGGGTGTTTGTTATTAAAGTTGGAGCTTGCTTTAGGATTATGACAACTTGATTTAAAACAAGGAATGAATTGTTCCTTTCACCGCTTACTCTAAGTTTCAGTGTTTTGCAACATCAAATCTATCTTTGAGATATAAACAGATGGTGACAAAGGGTGGGTGCCTTGTTGAGTCATTGCATCTGACCATTGACAAGTCTGGGTGATTGAAGGTAGGGCAGAGAAAGCTGACCCAGACCTAGGAGAGTGTAACTCTACTAGCAAACCTTCCCAACCGACAGTGTCCCAGAGGAAAACCAGCCACTCCTCTCAAAGTTCCAGAGATGTGAGACTTGAACTTAACTAGGCAGTTACAGGGAGAGAGAGGTGACTATTCCCCCTGACTTTTTAATTAAACATTCAAGAAGATGTGTACAGGAGTTGTGTGACCTTTACCCGAACATGAGAGAATATTTTTCTCTCCCAGCCTCAGCACCTTACCAACACACACACAC
>NW_005316583.1:0-1025 GCF_000412655.1 Myotis brandtii
TTCACTCCCCACAAACCTTACACTCCTCAGGGCCCCTCTTCACTCCCACATGTTGTTCCACCTGCATGAATGCCTTTCCTTTTGTTCTTCCCCTGGTGAAGTCTTACTCCTCCTCCAAAATCCGTTCCCCCCTCAGGAGCCTTCCCTGACCTCCCCAGGCCCAGCTGAGCCTGTGTTGCTCTGCTTCCCACATGCCTGCTCACGACACTTGTTTCAGCCCCTACGTACGGCACTTTAGCTATGTCTGTGTTCAGGTGGTGCTTCTCCCGAGAGGGCAGGGGCTGTGCTGTCCCTGCCTGCACTCTCAGCACTGTGCACAGGCCTGGCATACTATGTTAGAGTAGATGTTGTTGAATAATAATACGTAAGTGCATGACTTTGGGGAGAGGTGCCCAACCTGAACCCCAGCTAATATTCATAGAATCATACAACCTGGCAGTCAGAGATAAAGCCCAATCGTGGAGATAAAACCCAAACGCGTCTTTATCTGTTTTGTGGGCTGGGCACCAATGTACTGGGCACTGAGATTCCAAGATGAAGGAAATGCCACTCGAGGATCCCAAGGAACTCCGAGGTCAGGGGTTAGAAAACCAAAGTGAGAGCGTCCCTGGCACCTTACGCGCAGGTGCTGTGGCTTCAGGAGGAATAGCTGTGTGCTTTTGTCTTCTATCGGGGGTGTAGCGGCTGGAGGCTCTGTCCCATCTCTCAGTGTAGATCCTGTGACTGGGGATTAAAGTTATTTAGGGTGAGGATAAAGAGGACTTTACCAAACCTGCATACATCTAAGGATGCGGGCAGCAAGTCACGTGGGGTCAAGAATCATGACCCTGACTTTGATAGGGACCATGGGGAAAACCATTTTAAACCTCGTGCCATAGGTTCCTGTGTATTATCTCCCAGTTGGTATTCCTGTTTGCATTCAGTATCTCCATCTATAACTATGATGTGACTTGCTGTTCTGGGTGGTCTGAGGAAATAGAGGATGAATAAGAAAGACCCCACATGCCCTAATCGGTTTGGCTCAG
>NW_005316584.1:0-1025 GCF_000412655.1 Myotis brandtii
CCCATAGGCAAAGCCCAGCATGGGGGGCAGGAGACCAGCAGGTCAGGCCTTTCCCCTCCTGTGACCTCCGGCAGACACACACCACCCCTCACGTGGGCCTCAGTTTCCCATATCGGCAGGAAGAGTGCCAGTTTGACTTAACACATCACTGTATTCCCCTCCTGACACCAGAACCCCCAAGTCCAAGAGCATGCCATGGGGTCACAGCAGGGGAAACGAGAGGCATCCGCCTCCACCAGCCCCCGGAGTCCCACTGCCCTCTCTCCTCCCAGGGCGGCTCCGTCACTTGGCCTGGCACCCAGGAAGCAGCTGCGCTTTGTCCCCACCCACTAGCCTGTGCCTCCTGAGGACAGATCAGCCCTGTTCACAGCGAGGGCCCCTCAGCCCAGGACCCACCTTCTAAGGCCACAGGGGGCAGAGGGGGCAGAGCCAGTGTTTGCCCCTGACCCTTGGACAGCCAGCCACAAGCTCTGCCACAACCTGCGAGGCGTGCGGCCCCCACCCACTCGTTCTCAGGTCCTGCCCGCCACGTGCCCTCGCTGAGCTTCCCCGACGCCACACTGCCTGACGTCGGGACCATCTTCTCTGAAGGTGGCAAGTGTCAGACAGAGAGGTTTCCCAGGGAGTCATTTCTACAGCTCCTCACAAAGGCAGGGCTCTGAAATGTTCCTTTAAAAAAAAGTTCTTCCACGAGGGGCTGCCATGAGAGAGGACGTGGAGCTCATTGTACACATTCCTCAACTGAACCCAGAGGGGACAGCCGGCCGGCCCCTCCACGGCGTCTCTGCCCTGCCCCAGGCCACTGGGCTGAGCTCATGCAATTTTGGAGACATTGTTGACTCTGCAGATGGTTCCTGCATCTGCCTTTCGGAATGGGGGGGCTTCCTCTGGGGCTGGGGGAGAGCTGTGCTGTCTGCTTTCCCTTCCCTTCTCAGACACGCTGCGGGGCCCTGGGGGCTGCTGGAAGCTGGTTTCCATATCCACTCTTAGAGCTGGCCAGGTGGACAAAGGCCCACTGTGTCCAC
>NW_005316585.1:0-1025 GCF_000412655.1 Myotis brandtii
GTCACCAAGACTAAAAAGTAAGTTGTTCTTCGTTAAAGCACATAGTTTATTAAAGCAGGTACTCTGGCCATCTGTCATTTTCTAAAGAGCTGACGAGATATGAGAATTTATCCATAACCTAAAAGAAAAATAAACAATCACACAAAATAATACTAAAAATATGGGCGCTTCATAGACAAGTAACGTGGTCATCAAGGTTAGGGGGGAAATGAGCCGAGTGTGCAAGTGGCACTGATTTCCAGGGCACAGATCACACCCAGGCCCCTCTACACTGTAACAGACCTCTGCGGCAGAGGAGAAAAATCTTCTACTTACGAGGAGGGAAATGAAAACATGCGAAGAACCAGCCCTACAAAATGGACTAGTGCTATTGTCTCTGTATATATAGACCAGTCAGAATACTTAGAAACTGTTGTTCCAATGGACACACTGCCCTTTGCATTGTGATGATTTCTGGGTTTAATATCCAGGATACAATAGACAACAGTATGGTAACAAATAACATCCAAAATCTTAGTGGCTTTAATACAAGTTTATTTCTCCCTCTTGTCGCATGTTTCTTCCATCTTAGGGTCTCGCCAACTTCTGGCTTAAACTTCAGCCAGAATTTTAAGGGAAGAAATCAACCCAGAAGTAAAACAGTTCACTTCTGCTTACCTTCCACTGGACAGAACTTGTCACCTGGCAAATCTAACTGGAAGAGAAGATGACAAATGAGGAGCACATGGATATGGGTATTAACAGTCTCTACCAGTTGGGTCTCACAAGCAATTCTGCTTTTTGACACATGGTTTTGATGATTTAGCTAAAAGGACTATTTTCTTTATGATAATTAGAGTTAGCCCAGACAATTTAAAAATATACTCTCAGAAATCCATAGCTTTGCATTTATATTTTTTGGCATTGTGGGCCAGGATATACTTAAGGTATTGTATTACTTATTTATTTCTACATTAAAGGCCCGGTGCATGGATTTGTGTATTGGTGTGGTCCCTCGGTCTGGCCTGCGCCCTCTTGCAATCTGG
>NW_005316586.1:0-1025 GCF_000412655.1 Myotis brandtii
ATATATTTTTTAAAAAATAAAATAAAATAAAATAAAAAAAAATACAGGGGTCAAAGATGTCCCCTTGTGCCACTTCAGTTAACGCTCTGCCCACCCCCAGAAAGCCTCAGGAAAGAAGGTGCACGTGTCCAGACAGAGGTCGAGAGGATGACCACCACGGACCAGTCCAAAGGCTCAGAATGCAGGGCCGATTCTGCTCAAGAACGTACTTTTCCTGTAGGAACTCAGCTTTTCTGTCTTCTTGGGCACACTCTGGGTACCGCCTAATGTTCATGGTTTGCAGACCCTGAGACCAATGAATCAATCTTTATCATTTATTTCTAGCTAAAGCCTCCAGACTCTTTCTGAGTTTGTTTGACACGAGCTATCGGGGTCTGTGGGGTCATGTTGTGGGTGCAAGGCCCGGCTCCACAAGTGATGGATGAGCAGGTTACAGAGCTGGTGAGAGAGTTCGAGTCCAGAGCCCCAGTCCCAGCTCTCCCTGCTCTCTCTGAGCTTCCCACAGAGATAGCAATAAAAACGCCGCTGCCGTTTAATTCCTGGTAGGGAGCGATCTGCCCTTCCTTCAGGGTTTTAAACTCAGCAAGTAAATGAAATGTAATGATGTTCATCTCTCCCTCATAATCATATCTGCATGGCTGGCCTGGGTTCCAAAGCCAATATAAAAACCAAACTGCAAGGCTTATGTCTTAGGAGACAACAGTGAGGGAAGTTAAAAGTGCTCTGTCAAGTCTTAGGAGAGGATCCAACCTGCCCCAAAGGTGAGAGAGTAACCTAGCCATCATACATGTAGGAGTCTGAGGTCAATAAGATATTGTACTATAATCATCACGGCTGCAATAGATAAACATGAAATTATAATGCAGGCATGAACTCTGCATAGAATCTGGCTGTAAGAATAAAAGGTTAAAAAAAAGTCATTTTAACCAATTGGATTGGGGCGGGGGATGGGGTGGAGACAGCTACACCCTCACCTAAAAGGTAGATTTCTACAAGGAAAGAGGGTTTCAAAATCTATGTATAGA
>NW_005316587.1:0-1025 GCF_000412655.1 Myotis brandtii
CGACCCACAGGTTGAGAACCGCTGCTCTAGAAGCTCATGCATAGGCAGAACCATAAAGAAGGGAATGGAAAAATCTGAGTTCAAATCTTGGCATGGAAACTTACTAATTAAGGAATTATTTAACCTCCCACACCTCAATTGTTTTCTGTATAAAACAGGAAAAATTAATCTAAGATCCTAGATATCCTGTTTTATGAAGAATTTAAAAGAAAGTATATGGCACAGCATAGTCTTGTGACAAATACCAGCTCCCTCTCTATTTCTAATATACTGCACATTGTGTTGGGTTTCATAACATAAGTGCAAAGTGCCACAGGCCTATGGGGAAGAGAATAATTCTGACTGAGACATGCTTTATTGTCAGGCTGTGTGATTATGTCTAATGGAACCCTTATATATTATGCTTTTTAAAAAGTCTCACTTAACTTTATTTTCCAGAGTCCATTAATCTCTCAGTTTCAAATATGTAGAGTTTGGTTTCAGAAAAAAATGCCCTGAAAGAAAAAAGTTTCCAATACAGACTCTCAACCATGGCAGAAAATTTTCCATGTTTGCTCAGGAAATGGAGTTTTTCTCCTTCTCTGACCCATTCACTTTCTCAGCCATCTCTAGCGCACTGATGAGATCCTCGGGCATTATCCTAAACATTACTTTGTATCTCCCATAATCCCAGCCTCTTAAACTCTATGAATTAGCCATCTTTCAAAGCATGTGCACACACGTGCACACTCCTGGACACACTCCACACACATACTTTTAAATTAAACTCCCTCTCACTGAATGCTTAAGTACCTACAGTATGTTCTACACTGTTCACACATAGCCAGACACTTCCCACATTCTTCTCTTGTTTTCAGATAATTGAATAAATGGCTGATTGAAACACGTGAAGTCCATGCATCCAAACAGAAGAATTCCACACGGATTCTCAGAGTCAAAGTCACATTGGCAGAAAGGTCCATTCTCATTCCATCATGCACACATGTGTGTATTTGTTCCTTACAAAAAACAAGGTAAGTAAATGA
>NW_005316588.1:0-1025 GCF_000412655.1 Myotis brandtii
AAAAAAAAAAAAAAACCTTGGGAAAATACAAATACAAGGAGATTAAACATGCTTCTAAACAACCAACAGTTGTTTAGAAAACAAGAAAAAGAAATAAACAAAACCAAAATTAAGTACAAAAAAATAATAATAAAAGTCAGAGGGGAACTAAGTGAAATATAAAATTAAAAGACAATTTTGGTCAAGATGGCAGAGTAGGGACACACTGTACTGGAATTCCCCCACGACCACTTCAAAATTACAACTAAACTACAGTAAACAAGATCAAAAGTGAAAGTAAAATTGAGAAAAAATAATTTCTATACATATGAAAAGCAAAGGACTAAAATGTACCCTAAGTTCTTAGAAATCAATAAGCAAAGAAAACCAGTCCAATTTTAAAAATGGCCAAAGGACTTAAAGACAGTTTGGAGCTTTGCTATCCAATGTGATGGTGGTGGTGAGTGTGTTTTATGTGCTGGTGAATCAGCTCTGTCTTCTGACTACTCTAGGAATGAATGATGACCACAATGCCCTGTCTTCAACAGCCCTGCTCAGGTCCTGTAGACTCAGACTTGTGGCTTCTTTTATAGTGTCAATCCATCTCATATTTGATCTTCCTCTTTTTCTACTGCCTTCTATTTTCCCAGCAGTACTGTCTTTTCCAAAAAGAGAAGAGAGAGGAAGAAGAGAATTGAACACTTATTTGAAAAAATAATGACCAAAAACTTCTCTAGCCTGAAGGAAATACACAGAAAGTGTAGAGAGTGCCAAAAAAGATGAACCCAAAGAGACTCACACCAAGAAACATCATAATTAATATGCCAAAGGTTACAAAAAAATATTAAAAGCAGCAAAACAAAAGCAGTTTGTTACCTATAAGGGAGCTACCATAAAACTGTCAGCTGATTTCACAACAGAAACTTGGCAAGGCAGAAGGAATTGGCAGAAAATATTCAAAGTAATAAAAAGCAGGAACCTACAACCAATATTACTCTATCTAGCAAAGTTATCATTTAGAATCCAAGGACAGATAAAGAGCTTCC
>NW_005316589.1:0-1025 GCF_000412655.1 Myotis brandtii
GTCCCCCATCTCCACCTCCTGCCCCTCTCCCACCTGCTCACCATGCTTCTGCTCCTGCCCGAGCTGGGCTGAGTGCTGCGCACCTGCCAGGCCCGTCCACCTCCCTGCGATGGACACGCTCATCACCCATTTTACAGGATCCACTCATTCCAGATCACCTCTCACCGGCCGGGTCAGTGCTTTCCGGTTGCAAGCTGATGGCACTCTGGTACCTCTGAACCCCTGCCGTTTCCCTGACAGGCCAGCATCCTCCCTGATCCAAAGGGACGCATTCGCACACACAGTGGGACCTGCACGACCAGGAGCCTGTTCTCTGCGGCGAGGCTGGGATCCTGGGATGGGGGTGGGGGGCTCGGGCCTCCCGGCTTCTGACATCCCTGAAGGCCAGGAGTCAAGGCAGGTCTTCCTGATCAGAAGGAAGTTTCTGTTTGCATTCCTCGGGAGATCCCTTCAGCCTGGCGCTCAGCCAGCAGGACAGATGGCCTTGATTTCAGCAAATGCTTCTGGCTGACAGCTTCCAGAAGACGCGTGTCACAGACAGCAGCAGCTCCTGCGGAGGGGGCAGGGACACGCGGGAAGCCTGCGGGAGTGCGGGGCGGCCCGTTCTCCTTGGCGCATCCCCTCGCTCTGAAATGTTCATCCAGCTCCCGTGTTCCTCCGCCTCCCCAAACACACAGCTCAGGACCAGGGCCCTCCAAGGAGCCAGGACAGCGTTACTCCACCACCCTTCCTTCAGGCCACCACACCCCCCAAGACATGGGAAATGTGAGAGCGCACCACCACCGAGTGCTGCTGAGCGCGGACAGGCAGCGGCAGCTGAAGCCCCGGGGCTGCCAGGTCGGAACGTGCTGCTGTCACCTGAGATCAAAGGGGAGTCCGACTGAACAGGGCCAGGCAGTCACAGGAGTGACTCAGACAGACTGGGTTTAGGAAAACCAGGCGATGGGCGCTGCCGCCCGAAGGAGAAAGGAGGAGCAGTGCCAGGGCTTTAAGGAAAAGCCAGTGCCCTGGCCCGAGTGGCACAG
>NW_005316590.1:0-1025 GCF_000412655.1 Myotis brandtii
GCCCCACTGTCCTGCACCCTGATCCAACCAAGACCACACAAGCAGGAGCACTGGGACCCTGAGACAGAAGCAGCGACAGCAATAGGAGGGCTCCAACAAATCACCCCATAAGCTAAAAATAGTACCACCTTTGAGTATAATTCCATATGAACATGGCTATTATCACCAGACAGTTAATTTTTCCCAGGGAATTTCCTTTTAAATCTCCTAGTATTTGCATGATAGCTCCCAATGGATGATTTTAGTGCAATGGAGCCTGTGACTTTCCATCATAATTGCCACCCACACTCGGGAACTGGGCGGATCCAGCTCTACCATCCTCACTGGGCGCCTTAGCTTCCTGGTGGAGAAGGGCTCCAGCCTGGGCAGCACAGGGACGTTGGACTTCATGAAAAGATAACTGGCAGCACGGTTTAGCAAAATCGTTTGTGAATTATCTCCTGAAATTGTGAGAGAAATGAAACAAAAACAGAAGGCACGAGACCCCAGTGTGTGCTCTCACCAGCCTGGTTCCTGACTGGAGACACAACATGGTCACAACAGGCCCCAGCTTCTCCACAGCCCGTGACTATCACTGATTTTTTTTTCACATTTTCATGATGAACCTAGTTGTGATGTTAGAAGTTGAATATTCTTTCTCTTCTTTCTCTCCTTGGCTGCTTGGGGAAGCAGCCAAATCCCAATTTTTGCAGAGGTAAAATGCACCCAGATAAAGGACTAGATTTTTTGAAACTCAGTTGTAAAGGTGATTGAATTTTCCGGAGATAACCTAAACAATAGCTTCCCAACATAAGGTTTTCTAGGCATGCACTAGTACCCACTCCGGTGGGATCTAATTCCCTTCCCCTTGCACCTGGGAAGGATGGTTTGGGTGCGCTTGCAGGAAAAGACTGCATTCAAATGACGTTGTGTGGCACTCAAACCCAGATTAGAAAAGAACACACATCCCGGCTGGCATGGCTCAATGGTTGAACCTCAACCTATGAAGCAGGAGATCACGGTTCGATTCCCAGTCAGGGCACATG
>NW_005316591.1:0-1025 GCF_000412655.1 Myotis brandtii
AGCTGAAATACAACTGAGGCCTGGATGTCATCTCTAGGGAGAAAAGGTAAGTGAACCACATGACCAGTGATGTGCCAGTGATATGCCAGGGGAGGAAAGGCCACCCTGGGGGCAAAGTCTCGCACCAGTTTTGCCTGCCGTTAGGCACCTGGGGCTTTCTGCCCTGGTGACCTTGTTTCTGGCTGTAAAATGCTGGGCCAGTTTGTCCAGCTATCTGTCTCAGTTTTCCCATTCCACTTGCCATGGAATATTTCTAGCTTCTTATTATCCTGCCTATGAATTGGAGATTGAGAAAAGTTAACAAATTCCAGAGTTGTTAAAAAAGTTAAATCAGAAGTCCTCAAACTTCAGCATGTATTACAAATTGCTGGGCCTTAAAGTCAGTTTCTAATTTAGAAGGTCTAGAGTGAGTCCTGAGAATTTACATTTCTAACAAGTTTCCAGATGATGTTTATGCTGCTGGCCAGGAGACTACACTTTAAGAACCACTATTTTAAATTCACAGGATTTACAATAGATTGAATGTTGGAAATGAAGGCAAGAGTAAAAATAATGACTGAGATTTCTGGCTTGAACCATGTTGGTGTTATTTACTGGGATGGGGGAACTGAAAATTTAGAGGAGGCATTCATGAATCCTTAATTTACCTGATGAGTTTGACATTCATTTAAGACCCACAAGAGAAAATGTTGATAGGATGATGGATATATGTGCCTGAAATTTAGAAGAGTGCTCTGAAATAAACATTTTAATTTTAGAACCCTCAATATATTGAGGGCAATTAATATTGTAGAAGGGGACAAATTTGCTGAATGGAAGCAAGGGGACTTAGGACCCAGTCTGAGGAATTAGTTCACAAAGGAAATTGAAAAAGTATTGAAAAAGTATAAGGAAAACAAGGACAGTGAAAGGTCCCAGAATCAAAGCAAAGGGAACACCCATGGTTCCTCATTGTATGCATATGAACTTCATTTTCTACGTTAGTGGCCGGCAAACTGCCGCTCACGAGCCACATGCGGCTCTTT
>NW_005316592.1:0-1025 GCF_000412655.1 Myotis brandtii
GTGTACATGGCTCACATGGGAATAAACACATTAAAATGCTGACTCTAACTGGGTACGTCTGATATTGGGGATGGAGAGTTTGTACTCCTGATGAGTACCAGGCAAAGCTGATGTTTTCTGAGCCTGAACTGCACTTGGAGTGGCCAGGGTATGGCTTAGGCTGCACTTGGAGTGGCCACATTTGCCATCTTGGCTTCTACTCCTAGATTGGCCTTGGAAAAAGAAATATAGTCTAGTTAGAGAGAGGAAGGCATTTGTAACAAAGGTAAACACATGGGATAGACAGTATCCCAGAGTCTGGTGCATATGAGATGGGGATGCAGGAATGACAAAAAGTTGAATGTGTCAGTGTTTCTTAATTTACTTTATGGGTGGGTCACATGGACATAGGCTCAGAGGATCGGAATTTAGCTCATTGTCTTCATTATAGAAAATTACAGTAGCTACCATGAAATAATCTCTTACTGGCCCTTATCTACATCATTACAGCAATCCTTTCCATTGCCCATGTCTGACATAAGAAAACTGAGTCCTAGAGGTATTAAGTAATTTTCCCAATTTTGTACAACTTCTAAATGGCGGAGCTGCAATTCTGAGGTAATTCTATGTAACTCCGGAACTTGGAGAAACTTTATGCTATTCAAAATTCTTCCCATTATCACTCAGCATTACCTCCTTCCATACCTTGATATAATTATTGGTTTGGTGGCAGAAGGCACATTATGCAGAGAAATGAAAGAACATTGATTGTATCAGCTGATATTATTTAAAATATCAACATTTGTAAGAATTCATGTTTCTTGAAATAATGACCTATTCAAGGATTTGGATTTTTACATTTCTCAGATTTAATGAAGATAGAGTTCAATGGATACAGTATTCTATGAACATTCCTGTTAATATATGAACGTGTAACAGGAAAAAAAAATCCTGTCAAGTGCTCACAATATGCATTTGGATAGGTGGTTTTAATAATCTTTTCTAAAGCAAAGAAATAATTCATTTATAAATTTGGGCCAACAAGT
>NW_005316593.1:0-1025 GCF_000412655.1 Myotis brandtii
CAGTGACTGAAGCGTACTATGTACTTCTATGCTCTCTGCTGTTTTAACCTGTGAGATGTGACCTGATTTTTCCCTTTCATTCAAGGTCATCACTAAATGTACAGAAAATCAAAAATAAAGTAATACAAAGGAGGAATAGACAGAGAAGACTTTAGACGCATAGCTCGGAATACCACATTGGTTTAAAATAACTTATGATGAAAGGGTCACTTAAGAAGGGCACTGCTTAAAATTTAAGCAGGCAGTAATGGAAAGCGACAGACCTCAAACAATTTAAGTCTTTCACAGTTGAGTGAATTCACAGTGACAGGAAGACAAGGATGTGCTAACTTACCTCTGCAGGACTCTGGCTATGGCTTCATAGGCTCTCCCCAGGCTGAGGTCATCCTCCAGCTCCGTGGAGATCTCACTGTAAGTGCTGAGGTCCTAGCAGGAGGAGAAACACATGTGAAACGTACGGCACAGCCAGAGTGATTAAAATTAATAGTTGTTTTTAATGTTTCCATAAACTATTTTTTGTTTATTAAAAATTCATGTTGGTTTGGTTTATTTTTATCTATAGTATAACTTGTTTCACAGCATTCTCTTTAAGCCGTGACAGTGAGGTCTTACTTTCATGGTAATAATTCTTTTCCTGCACAATCCAAAATCGCCCAATTTATATAACTTAGGTGTGAATAAATAATTGAATGGCTTGCACCATTATTTTAAAATATGGGACTATTACCTAAGGTAATATAAAGCAGATTATAATATTCTACTATGGGAGCTTAAATATCACTTTTCTTTCTATAAATAGCTGTTTGAAAAACATGAATTTAGGTGCCAGGCAATTTCTAAATCTATCATTTTATTAGATGCATTTCTCACAGTTTGCACACATATTCAGTATACACTAAAAGTATTTCTTACAAATGTACTTCATTACCAACAATCTCTTCAATAATCAAAAGATTATGGCTGCCACAGTCTAATGCATGATATTAATTTAATTTAATTTAACGCTGACATCATCTGTATGGTAT
>NW_005316594.1:0-1025 GCF_000412655.1 Myotis brandtii
TTTCAAAGGTTGAGCCCTAGGTCATCTCTTTAAGGATTTCCTTGTTATTTTGAATGGATGTGCTTTTCTCTTCTGAACAGTTTTCCTTTGTGTGGCCACTTTTATTTCCTGGTGCAGCAGCTCCTTGTGCACTGTACTAATGATGTCTGAAAGGGTGTGATGGCCACATCACTTCCGTACCAGAGCACCTGGTCACCACAGTCAGGGCTCCCAGCTCTCTGCAGAAGGATTAATGAGGGCAGCTCTGCCAGGACTCTGCTGTGCTTTGATATATTTCCTCACAAGCTTATTTATTTCCTGAATGTGCCAGGCCATGGCAAAGTGTGCGTATTAGTGTGTCTGTGGCTGCTGTAACAAATGACCAGAAACAATGGCTTAAAACAACATGCATTTGTCCTCTTATAGCACTGGAGGCCAGACGTCTGAAATCAGTTTCCCGGGGCTAATGTCAATGTGTCAGCGGGGCTGAATCCTTCTGAAGGCTTAAGGGGGAAATCATTTTTTGACTTTTCTAGCTTCTGGTGGTTCCCTGCATTCTTCATCTCATGACCCCTTCATATCACTCCAACCTCTAGCGTCCATCCTCACATCTCCGTCATCCTTTTACAAGGAACATGTAATGATTACGTTGGGCCCAACTGGATAATCCAAACTAATCCCCTTATCTTAAGATCCCTATTTAACCACCCCTGCAAAGCTCCTTTTATATAGTTAACACTCACTGGTTCAGAGGTTATGACCTGCATATCGTTGGGAACCATTATTCAGCAGGCCAGAATGATGATGCATAGAGGAGAGAAAGGGGCCTGGGATCCAGGGAAAAGAAACAGAAATGCCAAAGCAGGCTGCTGAAAGCTGCCACACACACTTACACTTATATTTGGCTTATACTGTATTCCTTCGATAGGAGTATCATGGCAACAGCATCCTCATAAACTGACTGTGAGTGCTATTATTTTCAGCATTTTACAAAGGTTAAAACTCAGGCACAAAGAGGTTTAAAGTAAGTTGCCCAAGATCACAGA
>NW_005316595.1:0-1025 GCF_000412655.1 Myotis brandtii
CTATAATATATCAAAGCATTGTTTCCCTTTATTAATCACCCTAGAAAAGTCCTCATTTGGCCAAGAATTTAGAGGTTTTACTTTCCATCAGGAAAAAAGGAAAGGTTACCAGCTCTGTTCTCTGGGGCTCTGCTTTAGAGGGTAGTTTGAATGGGCCATAGCTTGTGAAAGGAGTTAAAATGAAAAGAGAGCTTTTGGAAATAGACTTTTGACACTCACTGATATGTTCACATTATGAAAAACTCAGGTAACAAGTATTTACATGTGTTTTTGTCAAAATTCTAGTCCTCAAAGAGTTTAAAGAATTATTACCATTCAAAGAAAGGCAGCAACTATCAAATCATCGAGTGATTAAATGATTATAGTGTTTAAAATAGCAGTCATAAGAATGACTCTTGACTCTCTTCATATCAACTATTCTATCCATAAAACCCAACTGCCTCATTGCTCATTATAAAGTGATAGAGTTCTTGAGTTGTTAATCCCTTGACCTGGTCAAGCTCATTTCCTGCATTCCAAATTCTGTGCTTAAGAATTACTAACCGCCATAAATCTCCTAATCATAGTAATTATAATAGTCAAACTTTGACAGAATTAGATATGCTTTATCAAATCGGAGAAAATTAGTCAATATAAGATTGCAATCTTAATAAGAGCAAATGAAACAACATAACTAGTATTTCTCTACAAGTTCTTGATTTGTGTACTCTTACAGCATTTTTAAGGTAGTCAGATTAGAGTGGAATATTGTTTAAGTAAAAACTTGAATGTATAAAAATTAGCATAGGATGAGTTTTCTCCATTTTTTTAGAACCGCCAGATGTGCCACATCCAACAGAACACAATATTTTTTATTAATTGTTTACAATAAAATTATTCCTTGTGTTATTCAAATATTAAAAAATATTTCATGGGATGCGCATGTATTTTTGTTGTGTGAGTATGTATGTATGCATTATATAGATTTCTCAACTATACAGGTACATATCTTAGTCTTTTAAAACCATATATCTATCCTAAACATG
>NW_005316596.1:0-1025 GCF_000412655.1 Myotis brandtii
CCAGCGCAGCCAAGACATTTATTGTCTCCCTCAAGCCGTGGAGCCAACACTGACCCAGGGGGAGAGAAGAGGACTCCTCACAGAGCATCCTCCATTCCCCCGCCGGCCGTGGAAGGCCGGGAGCCGGACCTGGGCTCAGGCCCTCGGTCTTTGCTATCACTGGGAATGAGCCAATGGCACAGC
Source organism: Myotis brandtii (assembly GCF_000412655.1). Lineage (NCBI taxonomy): Eukaryota > Metazoa > Chordata > Mammalia > Chiroptera > Vespertilionidae > Myotis > Myotis brandtii. Next base: position 184 of record NW_005316596.1, read on the forward strand.
ATCCCTGCTACCTGTCTTCACAGAGGAACAGGCCCAGGGAGCGTCTTCCCTCTCAAGTGGCCTGGGAGGCCGGGGGGTGGGGGTGGGGGTTGTCACTCTGCTCTTTCCTGCTCCGTATTGGAATCGGACTGGGCAGGCAGCCCTGCCCCCAAATCACCTTCACCCAGAACCCTAAGCATCCTGTTCAAACCTTCAAAAGTGTAGTCTTCACACGGACCCACAGCAAACTCAGGACATTTTTTTATTCCAAATTAAATGCACTTTGTATTTTTTAAAAACTCCAGTTAGAGACCTTGGCCCCTCTGGCATTCCGTCACTCAAGCCTACCTGCTAAGAGGCCCCTGTCTGCACTACCAGGCCAGGCCTGTGGTCACGTCATCGCCTGCCTGAGCCCTGATGAGGATCCTCACCACCAGTCTTTCTGTGTCGCCTCCCTGTGCTCGAATCCGCCTCCACCGAGCCACCCATGCAAACCCGACCCCCTACCGGCTGTTTAAAGGGCTCTGTGGGCTCCAGAGTACGGACTTCAACCTCCCAGCCTGGTTCTCCCACAGCTCCCACCAGGGCATCTCCTCCCACAGCTCCGCCTGGCTCTGGGCCTTTGCACAGGCTGACACTTCCTTCTGCTCCTGTGCCCCCTCCCCTCTCTGAATGAACCTCACTCCCCCCTCTGCCCAGGTCCGATGAGACATCATCTTCTCTCACAGTGCCGGCTGTCCCTTCCTGGTGAATCTGCCGCACTTGCCATGCCAAAGGCCAGGTTTCAGCTCGATGTTGGTATGGCCTGGCCTTGAGCTAGCTACCTGAGGACAGGAACCAGGACCACGTGCATGCATCGCTCC
>NW_005316597.1:0-1025 GCF_000412655.1 Myotis brandtii
TGGATGACCACAATAGTAGTATCTGGGACATCGCATCATTTCTTTTGCTGTGGAGCTCACAGCATTCTTATACTTTCCCCTCCCCTCTTTTTAAAATGAAGTACTGGAAGGGACTGGAAAGATCATGTGATTTAAATTTTTTAGATGTGGATTCTGAAATCAGAGAAGTTGAATAACTTCCTCCAAGGTCAAGAAGCTGGTGGCGGTTGTAGATTTGTGTCATTATCTCCTTTGTTGGAGACCTGACTCACTTCCCTAAATTTAGCATCCCACTTGGTAAATTTGTGAGCCAGACCATCACCACCACTCTATTTTCCCAGCAGGTGGAGGAGCTCTTTTTCCTGAGCTGACTGCCCCCTCTCCACACACGCACATCTGTAGTGGCCATGAACACAGTAATCAGCATCCTGCCATCTGTGTACTCCCCCACCTCATTTGAGACTGCATTTTAAAAGCTTGCCTTGAAAGGACCTCGTGTTTTTTGTTGTTGTTGTTGTTTTTTACTTTTTCAGACATTGGCAAGAATTAATCTTGAGAATTACAGAACCAAAATATGTTGAGTAAATTAAGACCCATTTTCTCTGACAGCATTTGGTCTAGGCAATGATTGCAACAGCTCCATCTGCATTTGCAAGATGCCTTCTCTATGAGTGCACTTAACAACTTGATTTAGGAGTGTCCTTCTGATATTAATGTCACTATTGCTGCTCCTGCCACGGAGAAATGGAGGCCCTTGGTCTCGAGGGCTTTTCATCAGAGCGCCAGTTCAGGAGCCCTGTGTTCTGTGAGAAATATTTATTGTGGCATTGCTCTCTCTCGGGATCACAGCTTTCAATCTTTTGGAGTGCATTTGTCTCACAACTTTGATTTTTACAAGTTTTTGAATTTCTTTTTATTGCCTTTTATTTTTTAAAATGTCTTCACTTTCCTAGATAGATTTTCTTCGAGTAAAAATAGGTGACATGGAAGCATTTTTCACAGGAGTGCAAATTTTTCTAATTGTGTGTGTGTGTGTGTGTGTGTGT
>NW_005316598.1:0-1025 GCF_000412655.1 Myotis brandtii
AAGATATGGACAGAAGAAAAAGGGCAGGAAAACGGAGACAGAATACATAAGTAAGCTAAGGGCTCAAACATCTAAAGAAAGACTAAGGAGAAATAGAGTCAGGAGTAAGTGATGAATGTTTAAAATGAGCAGAGGATTGAATGGGATTTTATAGCTACAGGGTCAGTAGAACAAAGAAATCAATCACCTCACTGGGCTTTAATGTCATCGATTTGGTATAGATTACAAATATTTACAAGCTGCCATCATGATTTCATCTCACAGTGGAATATGACCCCTTTACATGACTGCATCCCAGGTATTGCAGAGGTGCTGCTCAGAGCAGCTGTGCCAGAATATTTCCAAAAATCCTTCTTTGATTTACTCACCCATGAATTTCTCATCTTTAAATAATAACTGGCTCCAGAGAAGATAAAATGAAGCTTCATGCTCAGGTTCTAACATAAGCTACAGGGATGAGAAAAGCACTATTGAAAGAGCCAGCTGCCCTGGCACGAGACCTCCTTTGTAAAATCAGTGCACCCAGGCTCTTCAACGAGATAAATAAGGTGTGTGTACCAAGAACTGGGCACATTACAAAGGACGTGGAACGGGAATGGCCTGGGTGCAGCCTCAACATGTTGCCAATATCAAAACGATGTGGTCGGGGATGCTAGTGGATCTGTTTCAAGTGGCAAGAAAATGTGCTCCCGTCAATAACGCAATTAGGAGACTATAAATATTATCAACACAAGTACTTCAAGGGGCTGCAGTTTTTACCAAACCATGTGGTCACCCCGACATCAGTCTCAACTTTCCAAAGAGGTACTAGACGTACTCAAAAGGATGAAGCTATTAATGAAACTGACTGAAGTATAGGTACGTTTTGATGTTACAGAGAGACGGTAAGTCCTCTCTCCGCAAAATTACCATGCTGCCCTAATAGCAAAGAGCATGTATATGAGTGGAACTTTAGCTTTAAACTTTAGGATACCTACCCTGTGTTAGCAGATGAGGCAAGGAAGACTTCAAGAGGTGAAATGACT
>NW_005316599.1:0-1025 GCF_000412655.1 Myotis brandtii
GTCCCAGGAAAGGGTCCTTCTACATTAGATCTTAGCAGACAAGAGTCCTGTATTTCCTCTAGAGAAGAGGAAATGAGCTCATGCTACATGTGAAGTTAGGTTAGTTCAAGGGAAGATTCCTTTAATGCTCTGAAGTGTGTTACTAAAAAGGGACATTTGCTATTCCCTTCTCAGAAGTAAATTCTTTGATCGGAGTGGTTAGTTGTGCTGCCAAAGAAAGCAGTTCCCTACTTTCCCAAACTATTTTACATGAGAAATACTGGGAGAGTTTATAAAACACAGAATTCCAGCCCTACCCCCAGAGTTTCCAATTCAGTAATTGGGTATGGGGCCCCAGGATGTGCATTTCCAAGCAGTTCCCACGTGATATTAATGCTATGACCCGGGAACCACACTTTGAAAACCACTCGACTGGAAAGCCAGTACTCAACACCTAGATTTCAAAGTAAATGCCTCTTTCCGTGACAAAACCCACCAGTGGCAGCACTTCTAAATCATGAAACTCCAGGATAGAGGTGTATATTTTGTTGCTTTTCATAGCCAAGAACAGGAGACAGAACAATGGAAATAACATTATCCCTTAATCCTTTCACAGTAGGCAGTGAACTTGATTACACTCTGGGCTTAAAAGCAAGCTGTGGAGCCTAGAATAAACATTTTAGATGAGGTTAGAATCATTATCCACAAAATCTTCCAAGGGATTGCAGCAAGCCGAGATAGATTCAGCTGTATGTGATTTTTACCTATTGGAATGCCTTAACTTTTGGTGATTCCAGTATAATTGCACTTAAACCCAAGACCTATTTTAACAGAGCCCATTCTTTAATTTATATTTGAAATAGATAAAATATTCCAGGGAAGGAACTTTTCTCAGGTGCTTGGCTTCTTAATGTGAAGCTACTGTGTAAGGGGTAAGGAAAACATTAGGTCCTTGTCCTTTTTAACACAAAAGGATGTTTTACATTTATTTTTGTTATATTTTTATTTATTTCAGAGAGGAACTGGGGGGCCGGGAGAGAGAGAGA
>NW_005316600.1:0-1025 GCF_000412655.1 Myotis brandtii
ACAAAATATATAGAAATTGGCTTAGAACAACTTGCATTTTGTACTCTGGTGTATGTAACTTTGAGCCTCTTTTTGTCTGAAGAATGAAAAGACAAACTTTAATAGCATCTAAAATCTCTTCCATTTCCAAATACATATGCTTCTCTGAACATCTTCTATAATTAATCATGCAAATATTTTTTCCCTCAACTCTCACACATTGGCTTTTTTGGACAATTTTTCAGCATGGAGTTTTAACAAAAGAAAGGGTATCTGTACCTCAAATAAATCTAAACCAAAATTATAAAATAAAATGCTTCTAGTTAATTTTGTCCTTTTAATATACCTTGTAGAAGAAACTGCCTTTAATATAAGATCTTCTTTAGGTTGTATTCTATTAGAGGAAATTGGACCAAAATTGATCTGGGTAGAGAAATTTATCATTACCTGCAGATAATGGACAAAAAAATGTGATTAGGCTACATGTGCCCATCATAGCCTTTTTTGAAGAGCAAGCCTTGAATAAAAAGCCAGGATTCAATGAATCAATAACAGTAAAAGCAAAATTGGAGGGCTGTCAAATCAACTTAATTTCTCTCTTCTGAACTAGTGACATCCAATCTACCTGACCCACAATGCTAATAATCAAATTAGATTGCCTTTGACTCTTTTACCCAGAGTCAAAACACAAATCTGACTGTAACATTTTATATACTCAACTCTGAAAAGCCACTAACATACCAATGTATACTCGAAATAAATGCTTGTTGAATTCTCAGGATGAGGCAGAGGACAAAATTAGTTTTGATTATGCTCTTAAATTAAATGGAACAATTAAAATAATAGGTTGCATTCACCCATTCAAAAATATCTCAAACCTAAAGATATTTTCAAGCATCAGCATTAATATGGTGTATCCCTTTCAATGGCATTTCTTTTGCAAAAAGCAGGCATTTTTCATTCCATGCAGGTATGTAAGACCTAAATATAATTTTCCTTCAATTGGATCCTATTATTTTCCATCTGGCCTCTAGGTATCTTTCTTA
>NW_005316601.1:0-1025 GCF_000412655.1 Myotis brandtii
CCTAATGGGACCTGCTTCTCTCTGAGGCTATTGGCAAGACCTTCGGGAGTTCGATCAAATTCATCTTCTGACTATTGTTCTTGTCTTTAATGAGCCAAAGTGACACTTTACATTGAAAGTTAACAGGGGAACAGATAGAGGAAGTCCATTGGTATACTTTTTATTAGATTTCTGATTGGAAAAAGAGATGAGCTGTGGCCTTACATGTAAAATTGCCCATCTTTCAATTCTGAAGGATTCAGATGTGAACTTGGTGAGTTATTTATTGCAACTCTGTCAGGCTCTGTAATTGGAGAGACAGCTTTCAGAGGGAGATGGGAGGCAATTGCTAAAGGAGGAATTCTGTGTTGATGCAATCAAGGTAGGATCTTACCCAACCTTGTAACTATACCTCAACAGTGAAAATGAGAAAGAAGAAATAAAGAGGAATGAAGGGAGAGAGAGAGAAAGGAAGGAAGGAAGGAGGAGAAAAGAAAAGAGGAACAGTCATCTCTTGAGCGATTAGTATCAGCCAAGCAGGAATTAGAGACTTCATAATACATGATGTTCATGTGTTTATATACTCAGTTGCTTGTCCATGTTGTCCCTGAAAGCTATATATTAATAAATGCATTTTACACATGAGGAGTTTAAATGCATTGCTTAATATCCTAGAGCTAATAAAAGCCTATACTTAAATGTGAATGACATAATTAAATAACACAATGATTTCAAAAGTAATAATCATCTCCTTTAACCTTTATAACAGCTCTCTGAAGATGTTTTATTATTATTCGGATTTAGAGGAAGCAGGCTAAGGAAGGTTTGACAACATGCAAAAAGTCATACAGCTTACAAATGGCAGAGCCAGGCTCACACTGGAGTTGCCTAACTACAAAGCTCCTGCTTTCCTACTCCTAATTAATGACTGTATTTATCTATAATGAGCTTATGAAGACAAAGCTCACTTGTTTTTCAAATATGCTTTGGAAGAGAAGTGCGGCTGATGATTAGGATAGACCTTGAGCAGTGCAGTGTCTGTGCTG
>NW_005316602.1:0-1025 GCF_000412655.1 Myotis brandtii
TCGCGACCCACAGGTTGAGAACCGCTGCTTTACAGGAAAGTGCCAAGGTTTTGTTCCCGAGTGGCTGCACCATTATTCATTTGCGCCAGCAGCGTAGGAGCGTTCCAGTTGCTCTGCATTCCTGTCAGCACTTGGTGTTGTCTTTTCCATTTTAGCCTTTCCGGGAGACGTTGTGTGGTATCTCGTGCTTTTAACTTGTGTTCCTAGTGACTAATGACGTACATCTCTATGTGTTTTCAAGAGCAGGGTCTTCCGACTTCCTTCATCCCTCCTGTATCCTTGCCTAGACCCCCCCTCCTCAGACCCTGCTCCCTAATTCATTCTTAGTCCAGCAAACAGAACGGAGGACCTGTCCCGAGGGCTGAGCTTGGCGCTTTGGAGGAGTAGCCTGAGGAAGGCTGAGGTCCCTGCCTGGACCCTGGACTGTCTAGGCCAGTGTTGTCTTAACAGAAACGTTGGTATTGATGGAAACGTCCTGTTCTGTGGTGCCCACTGTCTCTCCTCTTCCAGGGATCGATGTGAAGCAGGTCACGATTGTGGTGAACTTTGACCTCCCTGTGAACCAGTTGGAGGAGCCAGAGTATGAGACCTACCTCCACCGCATTGGGCGGACCGGACGCTTTGGGAAAAAGGGCCTCGCCTTCAACATGATCGAAGTCGATAAGCTGCCGCTGCTCATGAAGATCCAGGACCACTTTAGTGAGTAGCATCACCCGCAGGAAGGGGGCAGGGGCTGGGGGCCGGCGCACGTCGGCAGTGACGACGCGGGGCGTGGACCCCAGTCCCGAGGAGGGGACAAGAGGGGACAGGAGGCTTCCGATGCACAGAGTTCCCGCTGTGAGACAGTCACTCCGCACGTGGTCATTAAGTAGAACGTTTTAAATCTGTGTGAGCTCAGGTCTTTATACGCTATTGCTCATTCTGGGATCTGGAGCGGATTTTCATGTCCTGGAAAGAACCAACCTAAACCAGGTAGCAGCGCCTTGGAGAGCGTAATCTGTCCCGGCTTCCTCTCTTACATTTTC
>NW_005316603.1:0-1025 GCF_000412655.1 Myotis brandtii
AGCATTGTCCTATACACCAAAAGGTGGCCAGTTTGATTCCTGGTCAGTGCACATACCCAGGTTGTAGGTTTGATCCCTCATTGGGGCAAATGTGGGAGGCAATCAATTGATGTTTCTCTGTGACATCGATGTTTCTCTCTCTCCCCGCCTTCATTTCTCTAAAAATCAATTTAAAAAATTAAAAAACAACAAAGAGAAATACAGACAAGTTAAAATAAAATCCATAGTCTCAGTACCCAGAGGCAACCAATGGTATTATTTTTTCCTCTAGTATTTTCCTATGGAAAATTTCTTTTTTATAGGTTGTGATCAAACTGTATGCAGATATATTTTTACATTCAAATACTTTATCTAACATTTATTTTTCCTTTAGCCCAAATGCATACATATATATACTGAACATTTTTTTTTTATTATGGAAAGTATAAGAAATACATAAAAGCAGAGATAATACTATAATGAACTTCCCCTCCCCGCAACAGGAAACCAACACCTCGCGTCAAAATTTATCAGTGTTTTATCAGTGAACGTTTGATGTGTGACAAATGGTCTCACACTTTAGATCTTAAACAACCATTTATTTAGTTCCTAATTCTCTTAAGGAGTGATTTGGGCTGAGCTCAGCTGTATGGTTCTTTTGCTGGTCTTGGCTGGCCTCAGTCATCATCTGTGCTTTTGCTGCCACTTAGGGAGACGGCTCTGCTTCTGGGATTGGCTGGCTGACCTGTGGGCCTGCAAAAGGGATTGGGTCCCTGTATTTCACATCATTGAGCAGGTTATGCCTGAGCCTCTTCACATGGTGATGGAAGGCTTCCAAGCACAGCCAGTGGCACGTGCCAATGCATAAGTGCTTTTCAAGCTTCCGGTTGCATCTCATTTACTCATATTTCATTGGCCAAAGCAAGTCACAGGTTTGCTTTGCACTCAAGGGGTGGAGAAATAGATTCCACCCTTGGACAAGAGGACCTGCAGCATCATGCTGTAAGGTAGTGGTTCTCAACCTTCCTAATACCGCGACCCTTTAA
>NW_005316604.1:0-1026 GCF_000412655.1 Myotis brandtii
AAAAAAAGAAATATTCTGAATATTTGAATTCTCATAGAGCAGTATGATCCTCAAAATACATAACTAATTGTTGATGAAACCAAAGGAATAAACTTTGTCCAACAGGACCATGTATGACACAGGACAGGAATCTATAAAAACACACAACTAAATGTTTTAGAAATGTGAGTCTTTTTTTCACTTTTACGACATCAGAGTACTTCTCAGTACCCGACCCCAGCATAGAGAACTAGAAAACTAATTTAGTTTATAGAATTAATGTTTCTGTAGCAATAGTGAAAAATTACTGATTTAAGATTTTCGCAAATATATAACCTGTTTGCACCTCTAAATATTAGGGACATAAACATGTCAGAAGAAAGGCGTGATGTGCAATGAATTTTTGTATTTGGAAACACAAAACCTACTATTTTTCCTAATTTTTTTTTTCTGAATTTAACCAAGAATTACTTTCTCTTCTCTCAGCCTGTCTGGGTTTTCCTCTTTGAAATAAACCGCCTGTGATCTGTAGAGGTTTAGAAACGGTTTTCCTCGACTAAAACAAGGGCTTCCATAAAGGAAGACTTCTGTGGAAATCGCTTACCGTTGCCATTGCTAAACTTCAGTACAATAATGTCACATGTACTTACACAGTAATTGTGGACACGCCTAAGTCCCTCCCACTTTCCTAAACCGAATTCCCCAGATCCTAGAAATCCAGCCCTTCTGCCCTCCGGAGGCGCCTTTCCCAACGTAAAATACCCTTTTAAGTTTCAGCTCCTGCCTCCAGAATGGTTGGTGGCCAAGCGCTGGGGAATCTGGGCGCCCCGGCGCCTCTGGAGGGTGCAGCGGGGCGCAGGCCAGGGCAGGGGAGTGGGCGCAGCTGCTGGTTGGTGCCTGGAATCTGTGCGTTGCCCCTTTAATTGTGTCCTTAGCCCTCGGGCGTTTCTGCCCAACGCCCACGTCAGCAAATACCTTTTGTTTCTCTCACGTTGGGGCTACATGTTTTAGGGCGCACGGGAGCGGCTGCGAAGGGGGCCTTTCCCC
>NW_005316605.1:0-1026 GCF_000412655.1 Myotis brandtii
GTAAGAGGGGGTGTGCTCAGGTGACCACATGCGTGAAAATGCATTGAGCTGTACATGTGTGATTTGGGTTCTTTACTGTATGTAAGTTACATTACAATAATAAAGTGAAAAATAAGTGTATGTGCTCATATGTGCATCTAGGACACACGTGTAGACACTCAGGGTGCAGATGCCTGTGTTTATGTGAGGGCCTGTGCGTTGGGGCAGGTGTTTAGTGACAGGATGTGTAATTGTTCCGGTTTGTGAGACACATGCATGGAACACAGGGGTGTGGGTGTTGAGAGGATGAGAGGGGGGGACTCTGCCCCAGGGGTACTCAGGCAGGGGTGGGTAGGTGTATGGATGAGAGGAGGGGTTATGGGCCTGAGTGTGGTGCCCCCATCAGCATCTGCCCTCGGCTCCCAGTCCCCAGGCTGGAGTGACCGACACTTACATGTCCACGGTCTTCTGTGTCTCGGTCAGGCCAGCCCCCTCCACAGTGACGGTGCAGCCCTCCAGGGGCTCGGTGAGCGGGTTCTGCAGGGACACCTCGGCCACCAGCTTGCGGTTCTTCTTGGGCTCCCCCAGGATCTGGGGCAGGGCACAGGGCAGAGGTAAGGGACAGCATTGAGGGAGGGCCCAGAACCCCTCCAGGGCAGGCAGGGTCCCGGCTGGGCCATCCCGGTCTTTGCTGCAATTTGGCCCAATGTTTGCTGGACACAGCCATGCCCATCCTGCCACTCTCACTCCTGACCTCCGTGCCTCAGTTTCCCCATCTGGAAAACACAGGTGATGATCCTGGCCCGGCCTCCTTCATGGAGCTGCAGGGAGGCGCCACACAACCCAGAGGGGCTCTACTCTCCCTTGTTCCAGGGCCTAGAGTGAGACGATCACAGGCTTTGGAGCCAGCCGATCTCTGCCCCTTCCTCGCTGTGTGACCCCGAAAGTCACTACCCTCTCTGAGCCTTGGTTTCTTCACGGGAGAGAAATGCCTGGCTGCAGGTTCTCATAAGGATAACGTGCAAATAACGAGCAAATAACGTGCAA
>NW_005316606.1:0-1026 GCF_000412655.1 Myotis brandtii
CTCCCTGGCGTGGCCCCCTGCAGCCTGCCCTGCCCCCGTGACAGGGCCCAGGTCACATCCAGGAACAGAAACTTTATATCCTCCAGGGTCCCAGGTCTGGAGGAGCCTCAGGGTGGCATGAAAGGGGCTTGGAAGGCCGCCCGAATTTAGGAAAAGTGAGCTCACAGAGGTATGGTCCAGCCTTCTACCTGACCACATCTCTTCATTCATTTATAGCTGCTCATGGGGCTGCATGTTATAAAGGACTACATTTCCCAGCCTCCCTTGTAGCCGAGCGAGGCCACGTGATCAGTTCTGACCAATGGGATGAGAGCGATGAGCACAACTTCCCTTCCTGCCACCCCTTCCCGCTGACGGGACCAAGGACCAGGCAACAAGGCCTCCTGTAGCCTGAGTCCCGACACCTGGAGCGGCCACCAGCCCTGGACCATTTACACCGGTACCGTTAGGAGGGAGAGAAACACACCTCTAACTTGATTGAGCCGGCCTGGGTCTCTGTGCAAAAACAGCCAAATTTATATTCTACCTAATACACCGAGGGGTCCACTGGGTCATTTTAAACAATCAGGTGCCACCTACAAATGTTTCCTCTAAAGTCTCCATGGTTGCCAAAGCGATATAGCAAAAACGTGTGCGGCAGCGTGCTCCCCGCATCACCTCTCCTTCCCCTCTGCCCTCCTCCAGGGCTCAGGGGCCGAGGGGCCCAGTGGGAAGGACTCCTGAGGGAGGGCATTATTTTGCTGAATGACTAAAGGTCTGGGGGGCGGGGGGATAGGGGGGGTGTTGGCCCTGGATAAGGTGGGAGGCCCCAGGAGACTAGCCAGCTGGGTTTTCCCCGGGGGAACCACAGTGAGGGTGCGGGCAGCCTGGCCTGACATTGGACGCAGGACCTTGCCAGCCGCCTTGAGACAGGGAGACCAGAACTCCCGTGGTCTCTTCAAACTCCTGCCATAGAAACAGTGCCCGTTCCCCAGCACAAGCAGATCTTAGAGGTAACAGATGTGACCAAGGGTAAAATACCACTGT
>NW_005316607.1:0-1026 GCF_000412655.1 Myotis brandtii
TCGATCTCAAAGTTCTCCAAAACAGTTAACAACCTTTAGCAAAACATCACCTTAAAAGGCTCGGAAATATGTTGACTTTGTTATGTGACTTTCAGTAGGAATAGTGCTAGTATGTCTCTTCAACAAAGCCTGCTATGTTCTTCCCATTATTTTTTTATATGCTAGGCTTGGGGAGGTTAAGAACCTGTTTTTCAAGGGAAGGCTTTTAATTCAAGACTGTATTATCAGACACAAGTCTGAGAGGTGACAGCAACTAGGGTAGAAGAGGAAAACAGTAATTTTCTTTGGAATTTAGGAGTTAGGATCCTAAATTGATATGGAAGAATGAGTTGTAGGAATAAAGACATAGCTTCTATCAAGACAAAATTAAAAGAAATGGGATTGAATGCGGGTGCCAATAAGATGTTCACATGGGGATAAGCACAAAGTATTAGCAAATTCCACTTGGCAGACCTTATTTTCTCTGTGAAATAGAGGCAATGATTTCTCAGCATGAAGATAGAAAAGGTGGAAGAAACAGGGGAAGACATGCTAGCAACAGTCATTGTAGGAACTAAGAGAAAAATTGTCTGAATCATACAATACTTCTGGGTGGCATTCGGGTTAAGTCAAGTTAAAGAAAATCATTTGTGTAACCATATGTTATAGTACTGAATGATTTTCCCAGCCATGGTGTCAATATGAGACAGGAAATCATGGGTGACCATGAATGCATTTTGGAATCATACTCTCCTGAGATCAAAATTCTCCCCCTTGCCTTCTAGCGAGTGTTCCTGGACAGGATACTTAACATATCTAAACTCTACTTTCCCCATCTGTAGTAGTGGAATAAGAGTGCCTGTAGCACAGGGTGATTCGGGGATTCAAGGAAGTAATGCATATATATAATTTAGCACAATGTTTGACAGGAAATGTCTAATAACAAAGGCCATTATAATAGAGAAAATAATGGTCACTAATAATTTGTTTGAATTTGCGAGCATTAAAGGTATGTAGTTAAAGGATAATACAAAATGGGAGTTAAAA
>NW_005316608.1:0-1026 GCF_000412655.1 Myotis brandtii
GGTCTAATTAGCATGTTATGCTTTTATTATTATAGACGGTTCCCCACCCTACCTTGTATTCTTTGCCAAATTGCTCTCCTGTCGCTCATACACCTGACTCTGTACACGTCCCTGACACCGCTTCCCACCTCCTGAAGTACCCCAGGGGACAGAACCATCACAGACACTGAGGTCCCCAGGCGGGAGTGGTGTGGTGGCCTTTTAAAGGAAACGCCATCGAAACAAGACTCCTGCATTCTGCAAACAACTTTCATGATCACTCTGCTCAAAGTGAACTTTAAAAAAAAAAGAAAGGTATGCTGCCTGCTAGTCCCTGTCTGTAAAAGGTAATTGTTTTGACACACTGGCTTAATTACATGAAGGAGACACGGAGTTTGCTGCAGTTCACCGTGGCAAATGAAACAGAGCCCTTTTGTGCATGTCTACACAAATTGCCTCTGTGGTGCATTATGGGAAGTGTCAACTGATATGGGTGGATTGGATAGGTTGTTGTTTGTTCTCATTTTTATTTATTTATTCATGTACTTTTTTGCAGCCAGTTTGGGATTCTGCCTGTCGATGGGAGATAATAGTCTTTCTTCTGAGTATTGTGTTTGTTCTTATCAATCCGATTTCCAAACTTTCTCTGGACTTTACCAAGACTTTCAAGGTTCAGATAAGTGGATAATGAATTCTAAAGGAAACTACTGCCGTCTGTCTTTCCACGCTACCCACCAACCTCTGACAAATCTGTGCCTGACGCAGAGGCAGGCAATAAACAATGACGGAATAATCGGATGAAATATGTGTCTCGAAATATGTGTATCTTTCACTCACTTTTATGGTTACCCACCCACCAACCTGTGAAAATGCTGAAAGCCAGCAGATTTCACCTGTCAGTGTGCCGGATTGTGAACTGTGGGACAGACAGGGTGACTCATTCAAGAGTGTTGGTTAAATAAACCCTTTGTGCGCTCACCACCCTGTTCTGGAACTGGCTCTGAAGGGGTTGATGTCTGCAGAGTGCTCAGAGAGTGGCTAATGTTG
>NW_005316609.1:0-1026 GCF_000412655.1 Myotis brandtii
GCCAGAGCCAGTCCTAAAGGTTTCCTGGCTCACTGGTGGCTGCTCTCTCTCCTCTCCATGTAGTCGCAGGGCCTTCCCACAGGGCAGCCACCTCTGCCAGTTGGGATAGCAAGGGCTCTGAGTGCTGGGAAACTACAAATGCTACCACTTCAATAAACTGCTGCCGCGTGAGTGATGAGTGAGCCTGGGATGACAGTACAAGAGCAGGGAGCCAACAGGAAGGAACCAGCACCCCCTTTCACTCCAAAGCACACCACCTTCCTCTAGCACCCTCTCCTGGCAGGGACCAGGGAAGCAGCTGGCAAAGCCAATGTGTGGTCTGCAGAGTCCCAGCCTGGTGCCATAAATAATAGGCAAGTGGGTTTGAGAGGAGATAATAGCGTAATAACCGGCACAGTTAACAAGACTTTGAATATAAAGTTGACATCAGAACACTCCCCCCCAAAATCATGCCATTAAAGATCCTCATTTGGGAACATGTTTTGAATTTAAACACTTACTTTTTATGTAAAGCCATTGCCTTGGTACCAAAAGGGAAGAAAGTGTTACTTTATTATTGGAAAGCCTGCATTCAAGTAATGCAAATCTGTCTTCAAGTTCATTTAACAAAGTGACATTTAAATTACTAAGAAGAATGGAATAAACTCTGTGTTATTTGCACTCTCCCAATACACTGGGATGAAATTGTCCTGGGATCAGCAACTGATTAAGCTGATTATACACCTCATACATGTAGGATATGGTTTTCAACTGGCCACCATCAAAATACAATTTACTTCTGTAGCATCATAATGTTGCTGCTATAAAAGGCATCTCCTGGTAAGTGTTTTCCATTTACATTTCTCCTAGCACTAGTGCGGTATTTTCACAGCCTCCCTGCCTTCAACTCCACATTCTTACCATGGAATTTGGGGGATTTTTCTGGATCGACATGATAAGGAAACCCTGATGCATGATGGGAAGGGAGGAGGCCCAGCCGTGTGTGGCCTGGAAAATAATAGTAAAGGTGGGTGGTTCCTGAAAAGG
>NW_005316610.1:0-1026 GCF_000412655.1 Myotis brandtii
TTAAAAAGAGGCTTGCATACATACACAGACTCAGCTCTTGGAGCACGGTGGTACAATGAAACGGAGCATATTTTAAACATAGCACCAATTCTCCCAACGGGCAGAACAACCAGTGCTAGGCTGCAACCTGAGAGCTCAGGTGTCAGAGAAATCTACCCTGCCCTCCTAAGATAGCCAAGGGCAAGTCATCTCTCTGCAGCCACTTGAAACTTTTCCTTGGCCTGCCCTGGTTTTACTTTGGGGGAATTTACAGGCCAAAGAAATCAGAATGCACTTCTTGTTTCCAGGAATGCAATGACTGTCCTGTGACGTGGAAGTTTATCACAGCCATTGGACAGACATGAGAAAAGTTCTTGAGAACACCACTTCTGAACAGGAGATAGCACAGGCAGAGATACGCACTCTGTCTTATTTGTGCGAGATGTGTTAGAACTGTTTTGGAAAGTTAGGTGATTTTCTCCCAGTCTGTACTCTATGGAATACATTTGGCTTACTAGTTACTCCTTCGTCTCCTAGAGGATAAAGGACTGTTTGATGCAACTAAAACTTATTGCATTAATATAGCACCTAGAGGGTATTTTAAAAATACATGTTAATTGAACTTATAGTATTTGGACATTAAATATTTGCCCTATTTGTCCATGCATCATGGTAATAGAGATGACTTTAATTAAAAAGAAGCCAACCTACCCACCCCCATCAACCACCCAAGGCCACCACTTTTGAAGGAGACAGAGAAGGTGAAAGGTATCAAATACTGATTAGGAACAGTGACTGTAATAGATGGACTACAGAAAAAGCTGAAATTTATAGTGCATGTATCATGCTCAACTGGGTATGCCTAGATTTGCTGACATCCTCCTAGGAAGACAGATGAAAGTGAAATGCCTCACTCATCAAAATTACAGAGAAATGGAATATTTACAGTGATTTCCATTTTTTTTCTTTCACCACCAAGGACTCCTTTTTCCTGGTTGTTTTATCTTACCCACTGTGATGGTTAATTTTTTCAACTTGACTGGGCTA
>NW_005316611.1:0-1026 GCF_000412655.1 Myotis brandtii
ATGTTGAGTCAAAGAAGTTATATTTTATTTATTGCTAATCAGCAATCACTCCTTTGAAAGAATATCTCTTCTGATTCTGCTTACGAACTATGTCTTTCCTCATTCTCTCAGGCCTCAAATTGTTCTCCTTTCCTATCCATGGTGCTCTTAATCTGAAAAATCTCATTTTAGTGGCATAACACAACCATCACTTTTTTATTCTCATGGATTCTGTAGGTTCGGAATTCTCTTCACCATGAGACCCCATTTTCTCAACAGCACCTAGGATTTGGATTTTGCCCTGAGGCCATTTCTAATTTTGAGGACACTTTGCTAGTGGTTACACTCCCTCCAAGTTTGTTAGCTGTTACATTTCTTCCTCAAGGAGGTCCTTGAGTAACATCATGTCATGAATGAGATGCCGCAGGAACTTAACTCTTGCTTTTATCAATTAGCCTATGGTAAAACTGGTTTGGTTATACATGGTTTCACTGTAGTTCCAAGAACCTTTCCACTATATTAAATAAGGATTTAGTGCATACATATCTTCTAAATTATACTAAAAAACAGTAATTCATTCTTTAATTTATCTCTTTTACTTTCATTTTATTTTAGGGTGTTAAAAGCTATATGACACCTTCAACACTCTAAAATTCCTCTTTCCTTGTTCATTAATTTTACTATGTCTTCAGTTTTCTTCCAGCCCCCAGTGACAGCCTCCGTGAGGCCCAGGAGGCTTCTGTCCATCACTTTATTCCAAATACACTGCCACTGTTTTAGATTTGGTTAAAGCAGAACCCACCTTATGGAATCAAATTCTGTCCTAGTTATTGCTGTATATCAAACTGCCCTGAACTGGAAGTTATGAAGCACTGAGCATTTTATTATGCTCATGTAACCTGTGGGTGAGGAATTTGAATAGGCATGGTGAGCATGGCTTGCCCCTGTTCCACATTATGATATCAGAAAGATGTTGATAGCTGGGATATGATTCAAACAATGGGAAGCTGAGGTCATTTGAAGGCTTCTATCCCATATCTGGGTCAT
>NW_005316612.1:0-1026 GCF_000412655.1 Myotis brandtii
AGGATACAAAAACTATGTCACCAGAGAGAAGAGGAAAACATCACAATCTTATTTCAGAGGGAAATTCCATGGACATTTTGGCATTGTGAACAAAGCCAAAGAAGAGTGTTGACTATAATAAAACTTATTTTAAGAAAGTTGTTCATTCAGATCTATCTTTTCTCCACTCATCAATTCAACATTCATCCATTCACTGATTCAACAGACTCTTACCAAGGGTTGATGAAGTGCTGGTCCTGTGCCATACTGGAGGGATACTACATTAAGGAAGATGCAGTTTCTTCATTCAATGAGCCCCTAGTTTGAGTTAGGGGACAGTTTATGAGCAATTACAAGGCAGCATGAAATGTGCCACAGGGGTGACGTGATGTCTGAACAACCAAGAAATAGAGTTCATTGATCACTGAACAGAGGGAGCAGAGAAATTTAGAATCATCAGATAAGTTGGTATTGGCCAGCGAGAGCCACACAGGCAAGCTTTCAGGGGCCATAGAGAACATGGTGGTCCTTCAAGTGACCAACAGAGCTAGTGGTCAAAGGCAGGAAAAAGAGAAATCAAAAAGTCAGAAGGGGGAAAAAAAATAAGAAAAGCTAGGTAATGAAATAAGAAGGAAATCAGGATTTGAAAATAATCAATTGTGGAAGAAAAAAATGAGTATACCCAGAGAGCTTAATCACTCTCATTTTATTAGAATCAGAATCTAAATTTTCATGTTGCAGGTGACTAACTGAATTTCCAGAATCTAAATTTTCACGTTGCAGGTGACTAACTGTATTTTCTAGATAAGCAAGATCACTAACTCTTCTTTAATATAATTTAGTACATCTTGAATTTTATTTATTTTACTTTTTTTATTAAATTTACTGGGGTGACATTGTTGGGTAGAAACTTTCAAAATGGTGATGCATACTAATGTGGGAAGAGGTAGAGAATTTGAGAAAGAGAAGGCTTGTAATTCACTAGGCACAGCTACAAAGAAATAAGGGTCCTTGTAAGTTTTTCTTCTCTCTCTCTCTCTCTCTCTC
>NW_005316613.1:0-1026 GCF_000412655.1 Myotis brandtii
GAGTCAAAAAGTTTGCCCACCCCTGGTCTAGACAGAACTTACAAATATTTATTTGTATTATATCATCTCTCTGGAATTGTCATTGTGCTAGAATAGAATACATGGTAGAATGCTGGGCATAGGCAGTCGGTGAACAGTGCACAGAATTTATAACACCAGCACATATGCAAAGTCTGGCTAAAGTGATGACTAAGATGTCCATTGATTTTTCAATTAAAAAAATAATAATAATAATTAAAAATCCCAGGGGATCTAATGGTAGTAGTAGAATCTACTGAAGGGAGTCATTTAAATTTTACTGAGTGTTTTGCAGTATGCTAGAAACAACGGGAATTATAGGAAATCAAGGAGCTTGATTTTTCTGGGGATACAAGATACACATAGAAGCTTAACAGTGAAGTAACCATTCAAAAACCACAGTTCAAGTGATTTCACAAAACTGAAGTTGGTGCCAAGTGTCATTAAGTCACTGCCTTGGAGCTCCTGTTACTTCGCAGTCGCCACAATGTACTGGAGCCCCACCTACTTGGACGTGTGACTCTTATATGCCTTGAATCTTTCCTGATTCTCCAGATTTGCATCTCAAAAATGGGTGTTGGACTTGAGACCTCCTCCTCTAAAGTCTCTGTGGATCCTTTGATGACTTCCAAGGTCCCGAATGGATACATTGATATACAATCAACCTTTCTTGCTCTCCAAACAAGAAACCAACCAAAACCGTAATAGTGATAGTCAAGGGGAAGCGAGGGTTGGTGGAAGTGAAGGAGCAAAATGAAGCTTCCTTTAACACAATTACTATGTCAGGTCAACCAGTGTCCCTAGTTTTACAAGTGAAAATTACAGTGTGTAGAATCTATAAAGCCTACCTCTAGCCTTTCAACCTCAAAATTTCTATAGTACATCAAAGTGAATAATACTTGAACTTGAAAGTGGAATAAAGAAATAAAATTCTTAATGAAATAAAACCTAAAATATAGGAATTGTTTCAAATATAAAAAGATATAATGTAAAAACAAACCAACAAAC
>NW_005316614.1:0-1026 GCF_000412655.1 Myotis brandtii
GTGCTGGGTCAGTCGCTACTGACAGATGATTATGTGCAAGGAACTCTAAGACTAGTCTTTGCTGCCTTGTGTGACAGCAGATTCAATTATCCACACTTCTGGGACACATCCCTGTTTCATCCCCTACCCCCCCCCCACACACACACACATATCCATACAAAGTTAGTAGAAAGGAACTATTTCAGAGGTAACATAGAGATGGCCCATCACCCATCCAGGGGGGTTTCAGAAAGGGTTTAAATGGAAGAGGGCCCAAAATGCAAATCTCGAGAGTGGATTCTCTGTACTCTTTGACCAACACAACTAACATTAATCGGGAAACTACTGCCAGACACTGTGCTAAGCAAGGCACACATTTCCTCTGTTTAATCCCTATAATAACACTATGAGACAGAAACTATTACCCACATCCCATTTCACAGAGGAGGAAACTGAGGCATGAGAGACTCAGTAGTCTGACCACTGTTATAGCCACCGCATAGCATCTCTTCTAAACACCAGAGAATGGCTGCCAAATATTTCAATGCCAAATAGTTCAAAGCCATCCCAGCCGATTCTCTTAAGCAGCTCCAATTAAGTCTCGCAGGTTGGCACCAGGCCGTTCTAACTAAACTTTTCTTCTTCTAACAGAGTTGCCAAACTTGAGGTAAGTTTTTCCATGATTTGAATAGAAATGTTTTAAAACTAGAATAGAATTCTACGCGTAGACTGTAGCCATTTTGTGATGAGTCAGATGTGGCTTTGAAATCTTCCAGGTCTCAGGAGCCTCACTCTAAACCCTATTCTACCACAATCCCCTCACCTAGCAAATAAGAGCGGGATGATCTGAACCTGTTTTAGGACCAAGACAGGGAGTCACATTTAAAGAGAACGTAGTATAAGCCAAGCCACGTACAGCACCCGTGTTTTAAACCTAGACAAGACGCTTCGTTTTTTAAAACGGGTCTAGAAATCTCATGTCTCCCTTTTTTCTTTTTCTTTTTTAAACGTATATTTATTGTTGAAAGTATTACAGATGTCCCCCCT
>NW_005316615.1:0-1026 GCF_000412655.1 Myotis brandtii
GGGGGGGGGCGGTTTAGAACCATGGGATTTAAGCAGAAAGGGGTATTAGAAATCATCTGTTTTCTGAAGAAATGGAGGCTTAGAGATGGGAGATAAGGGGGGTTTCATTTACACATGGTTACACAGTTAGCTGATGGCAGAGTTGGAATGTATATTCTGGTCTCTTTCTATCTCAACCTGGGAACTATTTGTTTTCTCAATGTAAACACTCTGGTAGTATTCTCACCCTCTCCTGCTTTAAAAAAAAGTGTAGAAAGAAAAGCGGTGTGTGTGTAAACTGTGTTTTTTGTGCAGGCCAATCAATCACACAACATCAAAGCACTGGTGGCAGTCAAAATGGCATGCTCTAGAGAAAGGGGGGACATATGAAGGACACGCTCCCCCACCCCCCCAGCCCCCCTTGCAGCAGTGAGGGGTGCCTAGTGAGAGCCAGGAGGCACACTCCTCTTCCTTCTCCTGCTGACCAGCCCAGCCACCTGGCCACCGTCAGCACGAGGATTAACAAGGCTCACAGCGGGTGCTCCCTGGAAGCTGTGAACCCGTCAGAGGAAGTGACACATGCATTTCCCCGGGTGGCAGCAGGCAATCGCTTTCTGCTGTCAGACCACCGTCTGATGATCAAAGGCAGTTTGCACAGTTTCTCCAGAGCCTTCACTTTCCCAGTTTCTTTTGCACTGAGAGAAGCACGGGAGCCCCCTGGTGGCAACGTGTAGAAATATCTGTGAGAGGGAGAGATTTGCTGAGTTTGGGTGAGAATTCAGTTCTTTGTATGCCTCTTGCCTCCACAAGCCATTTCCA
This sequence comes from Myotis brandtii, assembly GCF_000412655.1. NCBI lineage: Eukaryota > Metazoa > Chordata > Mammalia > Chiroptera > Vespertilionidae > Myotis > Myotis brandtii. The sequence goes on from NW_005316615.1 coordinate 799, forward strand.
AAACTCGCCATTAACAGTAAGCCAGGCCCATTATAGATCATCTGAACCAGAAGGTGTCAATGGACCAACGCTTTCTGCGGTCAGGCTTCCGGGTTGCCAGCCCCTGCTGCTGAGCAGAGCTGTGCCTGATGAGCGTCCTCAGGATGGGGACTGTGAGTCGGGCCAACAGTGTGAAGTGCTGTTCCGAAGGGAATGCTCTCAGTGCTAGAAATCCTAAGGTTTGTAGAG
>NW_005316616.1:0-1026 GCF_000412655.1 Myotis brandtii
TCCCCATTGTTTGTCATACAAACTAGAACTTGGATCATAACAAGAAATTTCCTCTGATTGGTATCCATTTGCTACTATTCAGTTTGGAATGCTTGACAACTGTGCCTCAAGGACAAAGATTAGGTCTCTGGGGGTGGAGAGTGATGTGCAGCCACAGAAACACGTTCTGCTACAACAGAGAGCTTGCTACAACATCCAGGTTGAAATAGAAAAGAAGTGGATTAAAATCGATAGAAAAGACCCAGATAAAGCTGGTGACTGCATAAGTCAGTAGGAGTAACAAGAGTTAATAATGACAACACACTTTTCAAATATATAATTTATAGAAACCATACACAGTTCTGCCACTGTATAGTGAAGATGACTTCTGAATAGAGGGCTTAGCATGGGTCCAGTGGCTGTGTTTAGAGAAGTTTAGACCTGAAACCAAACAATCTATATTTTATGCTTTTGATATGTTTATCCCCAAGGGTTTGTTTTAAAATGTGTCTATAATTTGCATGATGTTTCTGCTTCCTGTCGAAACTCAAAGGCATTGTTATGAAATGTGTGACCCACTAGGCAGTTTGGCTAAAGGGTTTTTGGTTTTTGATTACTCAGTGTCTGATTGGTTTGTGCTTTGGATTAGCCAGGTGTCATATTCATTATCCTCCAGTCCTTATTTCTTCTTGTTATGTTAGTACCTGTACTGGAGAGTGAGGCAATCAAAGGAAACATAAAACAAAATACTTAATTTTCCTGCTTTCTCATCTCTGAAATGGGGCTAGGTGTAGAATGATGCCGAAACCACAAGCTAAAATGAAGGTGCGGAAGTATCTGTGACTCTGAATTATCTTCCTGTCCTCTTACCACATTGTGAGTAGTCATTGGCTGTATTTGGTACCTGTCTTTTCCCCCTGTATTACTGTTTTAAAAATGTATTTGTATTCTGGTGTGTGTTACAAAGAAGCTATTTCTGTTGATGTAAATATTCTAGTACAAGTCACTAGGACCTATTGCCTTTTGCTTGGAGAGATTTCTTTTAAA
>NW_005316617.1:0-1026 GCF_000412655.1 Myotis brandtii
CACTGTTAAAGGAACCAAGTTTCAGACATGGATAGGTTTGGAAGCAGATAGCACCAAGACCAGGCAGGGGTCTGGAATCGCAGCAATTGTGAAAAAGGCTTTGGCTTTTCTAATGTTTTAGAATTTGTGATTCAAGCCATATATCTAGGTCCCTAAGAGAAACAGGGATGAGGCACTTAATATTTTTATTATATAAGTACATGACATGATGTCTGATGTAAAATAGTCTCAATAAGATGGTTGAATGAATGGATTAATCCAGTACCAATTGACTTTCTTGAAGCAACTTTTGTTCATAGACAACTATTAGTGTATGGCAGCTATTTTCAACCTTTTTCATCTCATGCCACACATAAATTACTAAAATTCTGAGGCACACCAAAAATATATTTTTGCCGATTTGAAAAAAAAAAAAAGGTATAATTTTGATTCATTTATACTGGGCAGCTATTGTTGTGATGGCTGCTGTCATTTTTTAAATTTGAAAATCGAAGGGAAAAGTGGTCAGTGCCCCTGTCTAAATAGTCAGGTACGTATTGCACGTTTTAAAACTTCTTACGACACACCTGATGAAAATCACTGGTATATGGAAGGTTAATGCAGCACAATTTTTGACTTGCTTTGATTTTGCAATGACCACATAAATTTAGATCAATGGCAGTTCAGATGGACATACTCTTGGAAGCTAAAAGATAAACCAGCTTCCTCTTAACCTTTGGAAGTCTATAGTGTTGATTTATGTTAGATTTATCACTATACTCAAATCTCTGAAGTAACTAGCTTTACAAAAATCTGTAGCACATCTTTTCAACTACAGAATAAACCTTGTATGTCAAAAAGGAGTTTCAGACACCATTAGGTTGAAAAAAATACAAAAGGTAGATGACATGAAAACATTGACTTTTTTGACTCATTGTGATAAAGGCAATTCTAGAAGTGCAGCTCGGTTTTGATCCCAGCAAACCAGTCCTGAGGCCTGATGGAAGTGTTGAAATTGTCTTACCTGGAAACTGGTTTAGATTCAGT
>NW_005316618.1:0-1026 GCF_000412655.1 Myotis brandtii
CTCCTCATTCTAGGGAGAGCCCAAAAAATTCAAACAAATGTTAAAAAAAATATGAAAATCACACCAGATTCCATTCTTGTCACTGTTTTTGTTTGTCTCATATTGGGGATGAAATGAGCCCAGTTTTATGCGGCTGATGAAATGGAATTGTCACAGCCTGGCCGGAAAGCTGCTTGGTAGAATGTATCGAGAGGAATAAAAATGCTTATAGGCTTTACTTTTCCAACCTAAAAAGTAAGCAACCGTGAAACCCAATGCACACAAACAACCCTTCCGGGCTGGAGTCTCTTCGAAGGTAAATTGGAAGGCACTTAAAATTAAATGATAAGGAAAATAGTACCCAATATTGGGTAGTAATTTCAAATGAAAGGTACAATTTTAATGACTTGGGAAATGCTCCACAGCGCTGAGGCCGAGTGAGGGGCTCGGAGTCCCCAGGCTGCACTGGCCAGTTTATTGAACCCATTCAGCCCCCTGTCTCGGGGCCAAAATACCCGCAGGTTAGCCCTGAGGATTTCTCTGTGCCCTCAGAATACAAAGGACTGCCGCTCATTCCTGTGCAAAAGTTACATTTTTATTTATAAAAGTAATAGACTGTATTTCTCCTTCCTAAAAAAATAAAAGCAAATCAGAAAACGCCTAGTACACCAAGCAGAACAGGAAAGCCTCATTTACCAGCACCCCGGTTCCCGCTCCTTCCCCAGAAGAAACCACGGGAATCCATTCTGCTCTCCACAAAGTCATTCTACACGAGACCCATCTAGACACACACATATGATTATAAAGACAGACACAGGCACAATCCACGAATAGCTTCATGCAAGTTGCTTCCAATTTTCAAAGGCTTCACCAAGTTTTATGACAACAAAAGTGTTTGCTCCCATTCTGGCCATAAAGAGTTCGTATCAACTACTTCAAATTGTATCAATCTTAGGGGGGGAAACAGTGCCTTTGTTATTAATTTGCATTTACATGTGTAATAACATTTATCATTTATTTTTATATCTTCAATAATAAACTGCCTGT
>NW_005316619.1:0-1026 GCF_000412655.1 Myotis brandtii
AATGTGGCCTCATGAATCATTAACCACAAATGACTTGTAGTTGGCAGTTCACTAACCTGTAACCATATGCTGGGGCTTGGTCTTTGCCAGTGATGATACGACACTGTCTGAAGAGAAACAGGGAAACCACACGTGGAAAGACAATTGGGCAGTAAGTCCAGCTGCCTGTCTGTGTGGGAATGGACACTTGGGGGGATGACAGCTTGTGCCATTTAAAGGCGAAACGGTGCAGTTGCTGGAGGATGGGCAGTGGTGGGAAAACACAAAATCTCCCTCCTGCTGCCTCACAGAGAAACCACTATTCACCACCGTGAAAAAGGCCCTCAGTGGAGTTGAGGTTCCCAAAGTGGGGCCAAGGAGCACCTGGCCTGGATTCACTTTCTGAGTCGTTAAAAAAGAAGATTCTGGGGCTGCACCCCAGACCTACTGAGTCAGGATCTCTGGGGTTGGCATCCGGGAATCTGTATTCTTAATAAGCTCCCAGGTGATTCTGATGTTCCCCGAAGTTCAACCTCCACTCCGCCAAAGGCAGCGCTGACTGGAGCCTGCTAGGCTCACCCTGCTTCAAATGGGGCCCACGCTGCTTGGGTTGAAGGGATCTGACTCCCTTGCACACACTTGAATGCTTGGGCTGATTATCCAGACCTGTTCAACATGCCAGGAGCTGCTTAATTTTTCTTAGAAACAAGGTGTTGTGGAAAATTGTCATAGTCTTTGACATTTCCTGATTCTCACTTAAAATGTTAGGAGAAAAGTCTGTTTTTATTTTAGCAGAATGCATTTCAATTTAGAACAAGGGAAAGAAGTAAAGACCTGTGCCTTTAACAACAACAACAAAAGGCTCCAGTGACAATATCTCACACTTTTATCAAAGTTTGGGTGTGATTATATCTAAATGCAAAGAATTGAATAGATGACCTCTTGCTGACCTTTTATTCCTAAAGTCTATGGGTTAGTCTATTCTAGGAATGTATTAATGTGCTACCTAATTGTTGTGGCTTATGGGACGAGACATAGGAAAATAAT
>NW_005316620.1:0-1026 GCF_000412655.1 Myotis brandtii
GTGACTAAGGTGTTAGATACAGGTAAGGCTGGATGACCCTAACCTGCTCGCCTACTCCTCCCCTTCCTCCTCTCCAGGCAGGTCCCACAGAGCTATTTTCACAGCTGGAAAGACTAAGCTCCATAATGACCAAGAAATAAAGATAGGTCCAAGGACAAGAGACAACCTCCCACCTCAAAGCCTCCTCCTCATTAGGGTGAACAAACACTGAACTCTGACCACTCCGCAAGGAAAACAAGAAAAGGGACATTTAGCGGAATGACTACGTGGGCTCCCTGCCTACCTCTAGACTAGGAAGAATCTGAACCTTCAGAGACCTCCAATAATACCCGAATGCTGAGACGTCCCGGAGGTGATCAATGCGGGCCTGCTCCCAGGATAACGCGATGTGAAACCTCAGCAGACTGCGGGTTATGTTTCAGTGCACGACATGCTGGAAGCAGGAGTGACTGACTTGACATGGATTTGTGATTTCCTCTGACAAGATACACACACTCATTCCTTCGACCTAAGCAAAATTCCCAGTCCTCCAGCAGATTTGAAAGTCAGGTGGACAAGAAGACCATCTGTGAATGGGATAATGTATGAAGTCATCAAAAGTAATTTTTTTTAAAAATATATGACTCAAAATGGCACATAATAGCATTGACAGATCTATTCTCAGTTACCTAAATATAGGATTTGAAGTAATTAGATTGTATTTACGTGCTCTTAGAGCTCTATAAAAGAAATCTAAAAATCTTCAGATAACCCCCAAAATAAACAAAACAAATTTAAACCACTGAAGATTGATAGAAGTGTCAGACAATGAAGCCTTTTAGAGCAACTGTCTTAAGTGGACAAAAAGAAGGAATTTGAAAGTGAATCTGCTTAAGTCCCTGAGGAAAAGGTGTTTGAGGTGTTTAGCTCCTGCTCTTTTGTGATGGATTGAGGAGTGTAGCGCACTTTTAAGATTCTTCCTCACTTGGCTTTTATGCCCCATTTCAGCAGATACATCATCTTTAAAGGAGCCCAAGTATCTAAACA
>NW_005316621.1:0-1026 GCF_000412655.1 Myotis brandtii
GCTATCTTGCTCCTGGCCCCTCTGCCCGACCTGGGCCCCACAACGCCTCCTTCACCTCCCAGGTCGCCATCAGTAAAGACGCTCAGGAAGGACAAGGAGTTGCAGTCAACCCCGTTGAAGGCATCGGACGGGTCCAGGCTCTTGAGCAGGTCTCGGACGTGACGCACATGGATGCGGGCCTCGCGCACTGTGTACGGCTCTGTTGGGCGGGAAGTGGCGGGGTGTGACCAGGGCTCGCTCCCTGCAACACCTGCCCAGCAGAGATGGCTGGCATGGTGCGACCATCGTGGTCTTAATTTTTCAATTTCAGGCTTCCACTTACAAACTCCATTATAAACACATAGGCTGGAGCTCTGGTTTCAACACACACACACCTGCCTGCTGGTTGGCAGGAATCCTTGTTTGCAAAGAACCTTCTGCCAAAAGGCACAAGAAATGCCTCGGGAAGTGCACACAGGCCTCCGGGAGCCCACAAAGCCCCTGCTCTGCTCACAGTGTCCGGGTGAGCAGCCTGCAGACTGCGGGGCCCCAGCAGCCCTCACCCAGAGGTGCCCCGAAACCAACAGGATCCGGATCACAACACTGCTCCCCAGTATGTGTTTTGTGAAACAATAATGGGGGCTCTTTGGGGGAAGGAGAGAGGTTCCATGATCAAGCAAGTTTGGGTACAGTTGGGCTACATTTTTTCCACATTTCCTCTTAATAAGCTGACACACCTGGACCCTCTGAGCCACTTCTCAGGAGACCCAAGTTCATAGGAGCTTTTGTTTTTACAAACAAACCATCCTTCCCACACCAGCTGATCACTCCACACTGGGCCTGACTTCCCAAACTTTAGTTTCCTTAAGAGATTTCACTTTTATCTCTATAGAATCAGATTGGACTAATAGCAAGCCTTTGCTTGGCATTCTGTTTGTTTTTAATCACGGGTCTGATATTTAAACCATGAAGTTGAAGGGTGCGCAGGTGACAGCCTGAGAAGCAGGCTGTGCTCCCATACTGCCTCTACAAGTTTGATACCCCCCC
>NW_005316622.1:0-1026 GCF_000412655.1 Myotis brandtii
ATCACCTGGGTTGGGGACATGCATGAGTTCAAAGATGGCTGCTTGATTTCTACACAAGAACCGCCAAGGAGGGAGGCTGGTCAGAGCTGCCTGTGAGCAGAAAATGAGGAGGGTGTGCTGCTGTGACAGGGACCTGCACGGACGTGGGTGAAGGTAGCAGGGTCTGCCTGCCAGGGCATGGTGACCCCGCAGAGGGCCTCTGTGAGGCAGGCCACCGGAGGAGAAGCTGACTTGGAATTGAGGCCCAGGGCCTGGTGCAGGGGACATCTCCATGCTGCCACTCCGAGCTACCAACCTTCACAGAGCTAGCCGGGAAGATACAGAGCAAGGAAGAAAAAGCAGACAGTTCTCTTCCCCATGCAGGCTCTGAGCTGGGTCAGGCTGGGAGCTGACAGGGGTGGGGCTGGAGGGGTGAGGGGAAGGCTTTAGGGGGTTGGAAAGAGTTAGGGGAGGTAGGGGGGAGGCTTAAGTGGAATGGGACTGACATTTTGATTTGGAGTGGACTGGACTTTTTAATACCAGAGAATCAGACTGTTGATTAACACCTGAAAGTGACAGAAAAAGCTATGAAATCTGCCCTAGATTCTTCCAGCAGAGAAGGGAGAACTGATAAAATAATTTTAAAAGACAGTGGTTGGGGGAAAAGGGTGCTGTTTCATGACTTCCCTTCACCAAGTAGACCAACTTGTTTAAAAAAATTTAAATAGTATAAAATATTGCTTAACATGGCAGTTTGGAAAAAGACACTCCCCTTAAAAACACCACCACCTAAACAGTGCAAGGACCAGTCCCCTTTCATTTTCATAAAGACAAATGTTTATTCCACCGCCGTGGGGAGCGGAGGAACAGCGCTCTCCGAACTCGCCTGCCTTTGGAAACCTCCTCGGTGCACTGCCCAGGAGGCCCAAGGGTCCCCAAGGGTCCTCGCGAGGTCATTCATCTATTTATTCATCACAGCATCACATCAAGGCTCGCAGAACCCCTCAGACAGCGCCAGGCACACTTACATAAACCCGATTCTAGAAA
>NW_005316623.1:0-1026 GCF_000412655.1 Myotis brandtii
TCTGTGGTGTATAATTCCAAACTGAATAAAGTTGCCAATAATTATTCCATATTTCATTTTCACCCAGGGTAGCTACTCTCCAGCTCTTGTGTTTTCTCTGAAACTCTGCCTGTTCTAAGCCTATATTAGGTGTTTAGTAAATAGATCTGACACACAGATAAGTAGAAGATATGGATCATTTTTTTTTAATGATACGAAAATTGTAAAAGAAGAACAAGATAGAGGTCTATTCCCCCACTGAATAAAAACAATTCCCGAGGATGAATGAATTCGGTTTTCTCCCCAAATGGGAGTTTCCAAAAGAAATGCTTTTGTGAATGTTCAGCTTTGCTATTAGTAGCACTTAAGATACTGAGCACAGAGGTCCTCACTTCCTTTCACATCTGCGTAACTTGAGAATTATTAACATCAGCTCCTTCTCCATCCTTTCTCGTCACGGGTCAATTAAAAACATCACCGACAGTTTCTCCAGCTCATGCTTCTCGAATCTCCTCGCATGAAACACATTTTAAACCATCTTTCACTTTCAAGTTTTAGCTCCATTAAATTCCTGTCAACACATTCTTTTTTATTTTTTAACATGGAAACAGAAAGACAATGATACTTTTTGAACTCTACCACTGACATAGAAAAAAAAGTAGGATTGAAAACTCATACTACTCAAGAACAAGTAACTTGTTGAGTCTCCCAAAGAAGTTTCCCTCCAATGCACATACGAGAAGGATTATTTCAGCAAAGGATCGGAGGTAGAGTGGAGTTTATTTGAGGCACTAATATTTCTCGGAGCTTCTGGAACCACTGATTCAGAATGACCGGCCCCTTTCTAACTTATGGCGAGTCCTTCTTGTCTCGCTGCCTGTTTAGCTGAAGGATCCTGTCCTGCGAGAGAATTCACTCGGCTGCTGGAGGGGCTTGAGAAGGCAGTTACCAGAGATGCTGGGATATGAGCAAACCAAAATGGAACCCACAACATGTGAGATGAAGGGTTTACCAGTGGTTCTCACCCTTCTGGCCCTTTAAATACAG
>NW_005316624.1:0-1026 GCF_000412655.1 Myotis brandtii
CTCTATCCACTGAGCCAAACCGGTTAGGGCCATATTAACTTTTTAAGTTACAAAACAATACATGTACTACAATGTCATTTTTGTTAAAACACACAAGTCATAAATATATATATTTTATGAGCATAGAAAAAGACCTGAAACAATATACACAAATTTTGAATGGTGTTTACTTTTGAGTGAAAGTAAGATTGGAGGGCTGACTCTTATTTTTATTTGATTGATTTTTGTATTGTTTTAATCCTTATAATAATTGTGTCTTATTATTATAACTTTAAGAAACAACTTTAATCTCAGAATTCAGACTTGGGACCTCCTTGTTACCTTCTATGGTTGCTTGTAAAGTAAAGTAATATTTGTCCATCCAACTCCTGTGAAATCTGAAGGTCAAGAATTTACCTTCTCTATGAAAGACAGAAAGACTGAGTTGATGTTCAATGGAAAGGAGACAAGAAACAGGACAACTATATACAATACATGAGTCTGCTCTGGATCTGGACCAAAAACATTTTTTTATCTTGCTATGGAGGATATGTTAAGACAACAGACAAAATTTGAATAAAGTCCACAGGTTTAACCATTATTATCAATTTAATTTCTTGATTTTGATAACTATACTGTAGACATATAAGAAAATGTCCTTAAAATACTCAATGAAGTATTTAAGCACAGAGGGGCATCTAACGTCCTCTACTCACTCTCAATTGGGTCAGAAAACAGCAGATGGAGAAAGAAAGTGGGGGAAGCAAATGTAGTAAAATGTTAACATTTGGGCAATCTGTGTGAAATTTATACAGGAATTATTTATACTGTTCTTGCAACTTTTCTATAAATCTGAAATTATTTCCAAATAAGGTTTTTTTAAATTCAGGAGAAAAGGCAGGAAAGGAAGGTAGAAAGGAAACCTGCCTTCTATTCTATTCCTTTCTTACAAAGTATGCTCTGGCCGTCTTTCCTGTTTTGTTTGTTTATTTGGTTTTATTCACTTATATCGTTTGATCTTGTCAGTGAAAGTTGATCTGTCTTCAG
>NW_005316625.1:0-1026 GCF_000412655.1 Myotis brandtii
TCATTATGAAACCATTCTATTTGGGCAATGGCTGGACATGGTATCCATTGTATAGCAAGTTCTCCTCCCACAGCTGGAGGGCAGATACAGATGCAGTCCACCTGCAGGACCCAAAGCGCCCCAACATTTGCAGGGCTGACCTACTAGGAACAATGGCAACTTTGAAGCCTTTCCCACATGTGAATTCATCAGTTTTCCTTCCACACACCTTCCCACACAGCTTGGAGCTGTGTACTTCAAAGAAGAGTCTTGTCCTAATGGAGACATTCCCTGGGGTGGGGGCGTCTCTCAAGTGGACTTCATGTAGTTATCATTAGGCCTCTCTCCTTTTGCTGCTCAAACCCATTTGTGCTGCTTCCCTATCACAGGTATTGTAGTTATGCCTCTGAATGCTGGATCTTGAGAAGTATGATGGGTTCCAGACTTTCTAAATGCAGCCTGCACTGCCTCACGACAGGGAAGAGGCCTTGATGAAACAACAAATGAACAGACAAACAGGGAGGAAGTTCCCCTGGAGAGATGGGATCTCCTTCCCCCCACTGTGAGCATTTGGATGGATTCTCTAATTTCCTTGTTTTGAAGTCTAACACCTCCATCGGAGAATCCTTGCTACTGTCTAAGCCAATAGATTCTAAACAGCCACTACACCTCTACTCAAGCCTTCCCTGACTTCCCTCACCAGAAGGCATTTTTTCAACAATCATTTGTTCAGTGACACCTATGCCAGGCTGAGGAGGTATAAGGGTGAAGGAGGGAGGGTGCTGGCCACGGGGTTTACGGGGCCATGCAGGATGGATATATGTACCCGGCAGCTAGGCCAGGAGGTCCGGCACCTTCCTTTCTGCCCCCATTGTGACTTGTATGCCTCCACTGCAACACTGTGATGCTGGCGCAATCGCCTCTGTGCCGAGTTTACCCCCTGCGAGATCCCCAGAGGCAGAGGTCTGCATTGTCCTTCCCTCCTTCCCTTTCTTGCATGGAGCAAAGTGCTTAGAACAGCCGTGGGCAAACTACGGCCTGCGGGCC
>NW_005316626.1:0-1026 GCF_000412655.1 Myotis brandtii
AGAGAGATAGAAACATCAATGATGATAGAGAATCCTTCATTGGCTGCCTCTTGCACTCCCCACATTGGGGGATTGAGCCTGAAACCTGGGCATATGCCCTGACAGGGAATCGAACCGTCAGCTCCTGGTTCATAGACTGACACTCAACCACTGAGTCACACCAGCGGGGCTAAAATGCTAACCTTTTTGAGTGAGGGAGTTCTGGATTGTTTGTTTGACATTGCAGGATGGGTGAGACAACTCTCAGGTATTCATTTGAGGATTGGGGCTTCAACTGGAATGGTCTCAAATGTCTCTTCCAAATGTGCAGTTCCTATATAATTTCTCCATCATTACTGATAACAACAGGGCAGCTTTGGGTGGGGAATGCCTTTAGCCTTTCCATGAGTTTTTCCAGCTTTACCCCATTCTTTGATGTGAGTAATTTCAGTGTTGTTTCTTGGAAGTGCTTTTCAAACAGCAGCTTTGGCACATGGCCTCTAATGCCAGGCCTTCCCCACCAAACAAGGTTCCTATCTTGAATCTCTTTATACAAGAAATTTTGGAGCTACCACTGTCACGTATGGTCCTATGAACAGAAGAATGGGGGATGGAATGTGGACTTGTGGGGGAGTGGGAAAGGGGGGAAGCAGGGAAATGGCATTTTAGAAAATGCGAGATCAGGAAAGTTTTGGTAAGTTCTTAGGTAAAAATTAAAATGTTTGCCTTTGATGGAAAGCTTCTAGGTAGTATTGATATTTATGCATATATTCTTCAGTGGAAATAGTGAAGCTAAGAGGGAATGCTCAGAATGGCTCATTCCTGGCTGGACTTGGTGCCCATTACTATGTAGTCTTCAAACAAGCATGCCAAGCTTGAAGCAAGGAAGCACTCATTGTTATGGATTTACTGCTTCCTTCGCTTTACATTTAAGGAAGACAGGTGATCATGAAGGAGGGAGTCCATGTGGGCTGTCTGCACAGTGAAATGGTTAGTGCCATCTTGCATAACAATGGAAAGGCATAGAAGTCTCATGCAACTTTCAAT